>NW_017670495.1:229562-339450 GCF_001879085.1 Nicotiana attenuata
TGCCATCAAACTCTATAGAACCAGGTCTCTATGAGATTCAAAGGGTTCTCTAATGAGATTCAATCAGACACACACACAACAGTAATTAAATGACAAGAGAAATTTACGTGAAAATTCCCAGCTCAACGAAACACGACCTTTACCCTTGTAGGATTCAACTTCACACGAAGCAACTTTTAGATACAAACCTAATGTACCTAGGAGTTAACCTCTTAATCCTCACTGAACTTGTAACACACTTATAACAAGCCACTTTTGTAAATAAACTCAGTTACAAAACTTACAACATGACTAACCTCTAGCCAACACTCAAAACACACTGGTTTAAGTTACAAGGTTCCTAAGAATGCTTCTAAACAAGCAAGATAGGAATTACAATTGAAGAACTATTACAAAGTTAACCAACTCACACTACGGCATTACAATGACTCGATGTAGAAACTGCGTCCGTAGTTAGCTTTGTTTCTTTATTCTTGAAGCACTTGAAACTTTCTTGCTGAATGGTTCACGTGAGTGAGGTTTGTCAAATGTTCAAGTGAATGTATGTAACCTCCCTGATGTATATATACATGTGTTGACATCACTTACAATGATGTAAGCAGGGTAGGTAAATTAGTCTTCGCTGAAAGTGTACTGCTGCATTTGTTCCTACCACTGTAGCGTCTGCACGGCAACAACTTTTAGCTGGAAGAGTTGGCTTCTGCCAACACACTCTCCTCGGAGAACTGGTAGGACATGTTCCTAACTGTTCCTTCACTCTGAAGAGTTGAATCATCACGCAAGTTGGATCCCAACGTGGAACCTCACTTGATCTGAAGGTCTTGTAAAATAAAGCGAAGATCTTATGACCAAGAATACTTTAACCTATCAATTTCCCCTATTTTGGATGATGAAAACTCATAATTGAAAAAATCAGAAAAGACCACATAGAATCAGACTGGAACCATAAAGACCTTAAGTTTCCCCCGGAATTTTCTGCATTTCAATTATGTTTCCTCCCCTTTGGATCATTAAAGAGAGCAGAAAACAGGTAATTTAAGCAGAGAGAGAATGCCAGTGTTTAAAGTTAACTCATGCCACTTGTGTGCACACAGTCATGATTAAGAACAGGTGAGCATAAAAAGCCGGCATAAAAAAACAACAAGGAAAAGCTTGCATTAACAAAGTTTGATTTTACAGCAAGGGAGCAGAGCAATGTTACTTCCACATCCACACATAGAACAATTAATCAAAAATACCACAAATTATTCATTCATAAGAACTGACACGAAGAGACAGGAGCACAAGCTGGTTATAGACTGGAACACTAACGGGACAGACTTTAAGGAAGCATGAGGAGGAGATGTTTGGAGCAGAGGAAATTGTTTGCGAGGACTAAATCCTTGTGAGCGGTTGCTGGACATATTGCTCAGTTGAGGAGTCTTCTTTTCAGGTCCTTCCAATTGTCCTAGCTCAACGTTCCTCTTTGTTAGGCGAGCAACCGTCTTCGCTTAGAGTAGGTGAACCAGTGCCTCTTTGGCATCTAACTTATTTGCAGTCTCACAGATAGCATTCCTTGCTTGTCAACTGCGGATCTCAGTAGGTAGCACTGTTTTGAGCATTTTATTAACTTGTGAAAATGGTAGAAGTGCTTTGCAACCCCTCTAAATTTTTCTATACACCACATTCTTCAAGAGTGTTTTTCAAAAAAGTTTGGCTTCTTAGGCACCCACTTTAAACTGGCCCGAGAGGAGACCTTGAAGTCCTCAAAGACCTTGAGTAAGAAGGAACCTATATGCGCCCTAGATACCAGTCTTTAAAGCCTGCCAACTTTATTCATTGCTTTTATCATTCATCCCAAGCAGATTGATGTAGATGAAAGACGTCCAGTGCTTGCCATGAGGAACAGGTCTGCACGAAGAGGTGATGGATCTGACGCTCAACTCAAAGCAGGCAACACTTTGTTTACCATCTCAAATAGCAATTGGTAAACAGGAAGGAGGGCCTTCTTCTGCACCCGTTCCCCCTGCTGAACTGCTATGTCCTTCAAGATTGCATTTCTGAAGTTCAGAGTACAAGCTCCCTGAACACTAGAAAACCCTTCAGTGGGCACACAAAGAATATATCCCAGCAAGGCAGAGTCTATTACCATATCAACCCCATTCACCAATGCACAAATATGACCATCCTCAACCTTGTACAAGTCGGCATAAAAGCTTTGAACTTCCTCCCCATATAACCTAGCATCGTCGCTTGTGAACACGTGTGTCCATTGTTGGAAATCACAGATCTCAACTAACTGTCTCATGCCAGCCTCCTCCAAGACATCAGAAGCAAATGTGCGCCCCCATAGTACCTTTTGACTTCTCAATCATTCTTTCCCAGCACTCCGCGGATTATCATCTTTGGCCTTCTTTGAGGAACCAGGTTCCTCATCAGTATTAACCTTTCTCTTACCTGTCTTGCAAACACCTTTCTCCTTTTTATCAGACTTTATAGATTTTTCACCTGACTCTTTCTCCACCTGCTCAGTAGCAACAGCATCAACAAACCTAGTCATACATTTAATAGACAAAGAAGATCCCCCTTTTGGTTTGAGAATACCATGCTTTTGTGATAAAATTCCTAGTCAACGTGCTAGGTTCCTCCGCTTCTTCTTCATCCAAACTCACAACCGGCACTATCTTCTCATTTTTAACTTTGCCATATTTCACTAATTTTCTTCTCCTTGACTTAGTCTGGCTGTTCTTAAGAGTAGACTCAAGAGCCTCCTTCTTTTTCAACCTTGTTATGGGTCGCTTAGGAGTGGGCTCTCCGCCAACAACTACTCTACGCTTAGGATAACTAGCAATTGGTAGGTCATCAGAATCTTCTTCACTATCCTCCTTTTGATTTTCAGACACAGAAGCTTTTCTCAGGCATAATTACACCTAGAGGCACAACATCTAAATGAGGACAGGGAGCAGGGTCAGTACTGACTTAGGGTTCCTAAGTAGGACCCGGAGTTGGATCCTCCGAAGGCGAATCAGGTCCTCTAGCAGGTTCCCTAGTAGCAACTTCCTGTGGTGAAGGTTCAACTGGCACAAGCTCATTATCCTCTCCAACAGGCTCAGATTCTTCCCTCTGAGTCTTAAGACCATCCTGACTTCCTCCGACAAAAACCCCTTCTTTGGCGATGGACAACATATTTTTGATTGCTTCCTTTTCTTGCAGATTCATGAGAAACTCAGGAAAAGTATGAGAGGTACATGTGGACGGGGGTTCAGGAGCAGTCTTCGTTGAGTCGATGATTTTATTTCCCTCAACCTGGTCTGCCTTTGACTTTTCTTCTATAGGAGAACTAGAGATTTTCCGATTTTCTTCATTCTCAGCAATACTCGTGTCATCCCTCTTTTCTGGCGAGGTAGGAGAAGAGCTCTGGCCAACACCTCCTATGAGAGTTGATGGTTGGTGACTCTTGTGAGAGCATGAACTCGAATGGGTAGGAGAGGAGACGGAGTGTGGGGGTGACTCTGTTCTAAGGTTTTGGTTATCAGTAGTGTGAGGAGAAGAGTGTGGCGTTGGTGTTTCGACTGGTAAAGACTCGATAATACTGGAGATCATTTGATCTTCAGCCGTGGTGGGGAAAAGAGAGAAGATTTGGTGAACTGAAGTGAGAAAGAATAGCAAACAGGTTCGGAAGTGTTGATGTGTGAAGTGCGGTGACAGAGATAAATGTATTTATTATGACAGAGGGATCGGTTAGAAAAAAGGCAGCAGGTTTTAGGGAGATGGGTCGATTAATAACTGGTGAGGTGTTTGGGTTCAAATAACACAAAACTAAAAACTGACATGCTGATGATGTGGCACTTATTTTAATTGTTCAGAATTGTGCATGAGAGAACAGAGAAACTACTAACCGACGCTAGGAGAACCAGGCTCCCTGACTGATCTCTTGTCTGTAAGCTTTGCCCTTTTTACCAGTGTATACAGCCTCATATGCTTATTAGCTCTGTAATCATCAAGCGTATCTACCTGTAACGGTATAGAGATGAGTTAGAATTTGCCAGCAAACACCTTGTAGCTAAGTTTACCTGAACCTTTCTTTCATAGCCAATCATTAAGGGACCAGGTTCTCAATTGGATTTTATCAACCCTAGTGCTAGACGATTTTGCTTAAAGTGTTCTCTACTCAGGGCTTTGGTAAATATATCTGCAATTTGATCTTCAATGCTGCAGAATTTCATGTATATAAGCCCTTTCTCAACATTGTCTCTGAGGAAGTGATGGAGTACGTCAATGTGCTTGGTCCTGTTATGTTGAACTAGATTTTTCGCCATGTTGAGTGCACTAGTATTATCACATAAGAGAGGCACACAGTCTGAGAATACTCCAAAATCTTCCAATTGTTGCTTGATCCACAGAAGTTGGACGCAACAAGAGGCATCTGCTACATATTCAGCTTCTGCAATTGAAAGTGCCACAGAGTTCTGCTTCTTTGTACCCCATCAGATTAAGCAGGAACCCAGGAAATATGCTATTCCAGACGTGCTTTTCCTATCCACCAGATATCCTACATAATCAGCGTCAGCATACCCAATAAGATCAAAGTTGTCTCCTGAGGAATAGTAGAGGACCGGGTCCTACGTTCCCTTGAGATATCTCAGTATTTTCTTGGCAGCCTTCAGATGAGATTCCTTTGGATTGGATTGAAACCTTGCACAGAGACCTATGCTAAAAACAATATATGGTCTGCTTGCAGTAAGATACAAGAGTGACCCTATGATCTCTCTATACATGGTCTGATTTATAGGAGAACCAGGTTCATCCATGTCTAGACGAGTGGTTGTGATAATAGGCGTGTCGATGACTTTTGATGCTTCCATATCAAACCTTTTTACCAGCTCCTGATGTACTTCTACTGACGTATCAATGTTCCCTTCTTAGATTGCTTCACTTGAAGTCCTAGGAAGAAATTCAGTTCTCCCATCATACTCATATCGACTTCACTCCCTATAAGTTTTGCAAATTCTTCGTAGAGAGAGTCAGCTATAGCCCCAAAGATGATGTCATCTACATACACTTGAACAATGAGCAGGTTCCTTCCTCGTTTCTTTAGAAAAAGAGTGTTGTCAATCTTCCTTCTTGCAAAGCCATTTTCTAGAAGGAATTTTGACAACCTTTCATACCAAGACCTTAAAGCCTGTTTTAACCCATACAATGCTTTATCCAATTTAAACACATGATTAGGGTGCTCTTGACACTCAAAACTAGGAGGCTGCTTGACATAGACTTCTTCTTTCAGATAGCCATTTAGAAATGCACTTTTGATATCCATTTGGAACAATGTGAACTCCATGTGAGATGCAAAGGTAATCAGAATTATAATGGCTTCCATTCGAGCTACGGGAGAGAATGTTTCATCATAATCAATCCCTTCTTCCTGATTGTAGCCTTGAACCATAAGCCTTGCCTTTTTCTTGTTGTATTCCCAAATTCATCAAGTTTTTTCCTGAATACCCACCTGGTTCCGACAATGGTTCGATATGCAGGTCGAGGAACCAGGTGCCATACCGTGTTCCTTTCAAATTGATGCAGCTCCTCTTGCATGGTTGTGATCCACTCTGCATCTTTCAGCGCTTCCTTTAATATTTTTTGGCTCTATCGGGGAAAGAAAGGCCGAGAAGGCAAGTGAGTTTCTTGCTTTCGATCTGGTTTGGACTCCTGAGTCAAGAGGGAAGTCACAACTAGATACTTGACCAAATTTTGTTTCAACTGACGTGATGCTATCGAACTCTGTTTGTTCAACCCTTGAGTGAAAGCTTGAATGGCCCAATCATGTGACTGGTGGCAACTCCATGCGTTTCATTTGAAATCGGGATACGAAATCCCTCAGCATTTTGTTATCCCTTTGTCTTATCTTGAATAGGTCCGATTTTCTGTGTTTCTTTACGAAAGAATCTGCTAACATGGCAAATGAGTCGATGGAATTTGGTGGCAGGTTGTGATACCAAATCATTGCTCCCTTCGAAAGGGTTTCTTCGAATTCAACAGCACAGATTCGATTTCATCATCTTCTAAGTCATTTCCCTTTATTCCGCACGTGTACGAAGTGATGTATTCATTAGGATCGGTGATCCCGTTGTACTTAGGAATGTCCGGCATACGGATCTTCTTAGGAATGGGCTTCCGAGTCGCACTTTGAGGAAAAGGCTTCTGCACGAACTTTTTCGAATCCAAACCCTTTAGGATTGGGGGTGCCCCGGTATCTGATCAACTCGGGAGTTGTATGTTTCCACTTTTTTATTATTAGCTTCGATTTTCTTCTCTCCCGACTCAATTCTTTTGGCGAGCTCCTCGAGCATTTTCATTATTGCAGGATCAGTTCCTGCTTCGTTACCATTCGACCTTTCTGGCACTAGCTTGGTATGGCAAGTGATTTCTGGATCGACCCCACTTGGAGTCCCACGTTGATTTTGCAACTGAGCAATAGCGGCCTGCTAATCCTGCAGTATCTCGAATATCACCTGGAGACTAACTTCTCCGTCTCCTCTGCCCTGTGTACCATGACCATCGGGTCGGCCTTCCCTGCGTACACTCCCTTCGGGGTCCGCGCCTAGGTCCGTATTTAGAGCAACGTGCGAGCTAACATCGACTGGATCGGCAACCGGTGCTCCCCCGAGATTAGCCGGTGGCACCCCGGCTCCTGGAGCAATTACATTGTCGTTTTCCCCGTGAAACCCGAGACCATCATCACCATATGTGGGTGCGTTTTGTGAGTTTGACATGTTTTAACCTGAGAGTCAGCACCGAACGATCACCCTAAAATTCGAGTAACAATTAAACTTATATTGTGGTTTTAAGGATATGTGATTCAATCCAATACCAACTGATAAACAAGGAATTAAATAGATAAATTAGAGAATAAAATAAAACAAACCAGTATGCTAGCCAAATTTCGACCTCGACTTGTAGTAGTCTCGAGGTGTGATAATAGGAATAGCAAATGATAAAGCAACTCTGATGAACAGTAAGCGAAATAGCAAGAAGGTAATGAATGTATATATTCTTATTAAAGAAAAATGATCCTTACAAATGAATGGGATCCCTCTTTATATAATGGAGGAGTTCTAAACAAGGTACACTTCTAATTATAGTAGAAAATCATATTAACATCTAATTAACCGTTGCAGATCGATCCGTTCTGAGATTCACGCCACGATTCTCGACCAATCGCGAATATCTCGCCTTTTCCGTTATTAAGCCACGTCGGTGTCACTCGAAGTCTGCCTCCTTCTATCCGCAATCGAGGTCGACCTCGCCATGACTCGACGTCCTTATTTTTCGATGTGACATTCCTATCTCGACCAAAGAATAAAATCGGATAGCCCAAATTTCTACCGTATACAGGGATAAGTGCGACACAAACTTAATGAAATGCTAAATATTCTCTACTTATATTAGTACCCTTTCTGTACTAAAATGTTTGTTCTACTTTTTCTTTTTTGCCACAAATTTTTATTTCTTTTTTTAAATTTAAACAAAGCTTTAATTCATTTAGATATTATGAAATTAGTTCTCTAGGACTTACTTTTACTTTTTTAGATATAAAATTATGTTTAATTGAGAGCAATCAAGCAATTTAAGTTAGAGAGCGATCAAACAATTTAAGTTTGAGAGTTCAAAGTTATTTTCAAAGAGTGTGTGATGAATCGGGATGGAGAATTGTTCTATTGCATTATTTCATTAAGTCCAATTCTAGCTCAACTGTAGTAGGTTCTAGAGTTGTTTCTGTTAAAAAAAAATACAATTTGCTCCAAGTCAGAATATACTTGGAGGGGTGCATAATCTAAGTGATTGTTGGAGAAAGGCTTAGGATTAAGTCTTAGGTTACAAGCATTGTAATTTGAATTTGTGGCCCATTTGTTTTAGTAGAGTTAAGAGTTAAATCCTATGGATAGGTCGTGATTTTACACCTAAGAGTTGGGTGATTTTTTTACGTAATATGTCCTTTAATTTATTTGTGTTATACAATTTCTAGTTATTTAGTAGAAAAACACATAAAAGAACCAAATTCTTGCAAACGGAAGTTAGACAAATTTTAGTAGATAACGAAAATTTGGTACGACCCAATCACCCTCGCCCCTTCTTGAGTCGTATAGGTGTATCCAAATCAAGGACATTGGCACGATTTAGATATGTCTAATTTTAATTTTATATGATAAAGTTATCGAAAAAATGATATATTATAATTTTTTAATAATAAATTGCCGAAACAAATCGTTAACACCTCTATCCTTACGTAGAGAAACTAAATTATTTATATGAATAATAGTCAAAACTCGTAATATCAACTGATATTTAGGAGAGTACCTTTAGGTGGGCATACATTTTTATGTAATTAACAAAACCTAGCTTCTACTTTCTAATTTTGGGCATAAATTAATTTCCTTATGATACCTCCTTAAACCCCAAAATTACATAGCCGCCATTACAATTGCAACGAAGTTCATTCGTACGACAATGTTATGAAGATAGACATGGATGATTCATCACGCCACCACAAAAACGATGAACATAAAGACAATGCCTTCATATATGCAAGGGTCGCTCCTTAAAATTAGTATTTTGAGGCTGAACCATTTTAAATACGATTCTTATATGGATACAACGTACATGTGCAAACTTATTTTTCTTTTATATCCACTGCTTTTCTTCTGCCGCCGCCCGTTGTAGTTATGGTGGCGTTCATTCATACGATGACGTTATGGAGATAGCATGAAGGATCCATCACTCCACAATGAACATGGAGATGATGCCTTCATATATGAAAGGGCGGCAATAAAGTTAAGTGGCTTAAAGCCAAAATTTAATCGAGGCATTAAATTTATTTGATAAAATTTATATATAGATATATACACACATCCAAAAAAAATATTTTTTTCTGTACTTCTATCTATAGTGTAGTATTTATACATGACATAAAGCATTTAATTTTGTAATATTATTATATATACAGGTAACAGTTAACTCAAGTTAATAAGATGTTAGCTATATGTTTGCAATACATTACCTTGGATCATGTTATGAAAATTTTTATATATTAATATAAATATTTGAATAGTTTAATGTAAACTTTTAAAATATTTTTACTATTAAAAATGTAATATTTCTTTTTTTTTATAAGATTTTGTATTTTGTTTTTCTTTTTCTACGAACTTTAATATTATCTGACCGCAAACAAAATTATAAAATCTACACTTAAATGTTTGCGGCCTCATAATATTGGAGGCCTAAACCAAAATTTTTACTAGTCTTCCCCTTGAAGTGCCCCTCTTATCGACATGTCGCTGGCCACATTAAAATTGGGAGGCTATAAGGTCATTTATGGAAGTTTTCTTGCTCCTGTTCTAGATCGTGCATTAAAGGTTAGTGTAAGAGTTTGATTTTTAATTTCGTCAGTCTTATGAGGAATCGACGTACAACACAACCGGAGGTGATAAACTAAATGCTTAAAGAATGATCCAAGTTGTTTAAGATGTAACGTCTGTGGTGCTAGCTGCCCTCGAAATGGGAGAAAAAGATCTTAAATCAAGAATGGGACCAAGACAGTCGAAGTTTAGAAATTGGCTTCAAATATGTTAGAACCACCAAGTGAAAGTCGAAGATTGATGCAGAAAGAGATGAGGAAGCATCTTCTGTGACGGCGACATACATAAACGGCCCCTTCAAGTTGTCCTCAACGACCAGCTGAACACCTCAACTGAGTCTATTTCAATTAGACACTTCAAGTGGCAATTAAGTAGGTCAAGTAAACACCTGAGTACAACAGACCATATGCGTGAATTTCACTTGCCAATGACATATCAAATGGACCAATCAAAAAATGACACGTGTAATTTTGCCATAAAAATTTGACACATGTAATTAACAAAGAATATACATTAAAAGAAATTTCTTTATCATCTCCTCTTTCATTTTACATAGCAGTCGCCGGCTCCTCCATTTCTGCTGCATCGCCACCAATCGCCGCCTTCGGAGCAATAAATTCTTTTCGCAAAATGGCATGCCATTGCTGTCTGAATATGACGATAAAGAAGAGCAGAAGAAGAAATTCCATTTTTTTTGACGAGAGAGAGTAAGAAGAAAACCAGATGGGTTAAAAATTTCCGTCAGCCTTCATTTTTTCCGTCGAAATTGATTGTTGTGTCTGATAATTGGATGGATATTTTTTCCGTTGGATTTTTTTTTTGTTCACCTACTTCTTTATTCTTCAATTATCTCATCTAACCTCTCTCTTTTCTTTTTGTCGTTTCTTATTTTTGTGGTTGAAGAGGTTTAGGGTATGGATAACTGGATAAGCACAACAAGAATCGAACATTATACTTATACAATAAACAACATTGTCATTTTAGTATTCAGAGGGATAGTGTAAAAATTTATTTGTTTGGAAGTTTATTTTCCGCATTTCAGATTGGTTGTAATGGAGGAATTTAGGGTTGAGGTGGGTGTTGAATGGTGGAGGAGAGAATTGGAGGAGAAGGGGGGTATGAAAATTAGGTGGGGTCCATATTATTTTAGTAAAAAAAAAAAACCTAATTTTAGGTTGGCAACTCACGTCCCAGAGAGTGGATTTCACGCAGTGGAGGCTGACATGGTCGGGTGTTTAGTTGATCTTCTGTTATAAATAAATAAAGTGTCTAATTGAAAATAGGCTCAATTGAGGTGTTTAGCTGGTCGTTGAGGACAACTTGAAGGGACCGTTTATGTATTTCGCCTTCACTGATACAGTTAGAGTTGTGTTTGGGACTCGTTAAAGGATTTCACCAATATATATACATAAAGACTGTCATTTTGTGCACTTACACGACAAGAAGGGGTGAATTGGGTTGCGACAAATTGTCGCGATCTCCTAAACGTCGCCTAACTTTAGCTTTGAAGAACCTATTTCTTCACGTGTTTCTTGGAAAATCAACAAAAGACTGTAAAGTGCAAACTAAAGAAAAGAACACTAGATTTTTACATGAAAACTATTTGGTTCAAAGGTGTAAAACCACGAACTACCCAGTTCCACTAAAAATAACGAACCAAGATGCAAATTACAACTCTTATAACATAAGACTTAACTCTAAGCCTAGACCCTAACAATCATTTGACTGTGGCACCCCTTCAAGTCTACTCCAATTTAGGGCCGGCTGGAGCTTAAGGCCACTAAGGCAATGGCCTTAGACTCCATAATACTTAGGGCCCCAAAATATATAAATAATATATCTAATATTTAATAATTATGCACTATTGATAGAATTTTTAAATTGTATGGTTAAAACAGTTATACCTAAAAGTTTTACACATCTTAAATTCTAGTTACGTTATTTCATGTCTTTAATTCGTCCTAACTTAAATGGATTTTCATACAATGTTAGTTTAGAATAATTGTTCTTCATTCTTTGAGTGCCTTCGTAGACGTTTTTCAAGCTACTTTGATAAGTAACTAGTAAAATTCGTCTTTAACATTGAATGACTCTTGAAATATAGTAGGTACTACAGTATTATGTGCTTCCACTTATATTCAGAATTAAAAGTGCTAAGAGAAACTGTATAATTAAGTAGAATAATACTCTAATTGGCAAATTCATTCATGTAAAAGTGTTAATTCAATTATCGTTAACAATTTCTATATCAGTTGCCTCGGTTGAAAAAGTTTCTCAAAACTAAATCAATAAATTTCAACATGATAACAGAAGAGAGATTAAACAAATTGGTTAGACGTTAATAATAATCAAAACTGATTATAACTTCTTTAGATTTATATAAATTATAGGGCAATTTATACTATATACCTACCTAATACAAAACAATTACCCGTTTTTACCTACTCTCAAACTAGTTGCACTAAATACTTATCCGACCAAAAGTATTTACCCGCATACCCAACTTTATAATTTATTCTTCTACTGCAACTGCCCTGCACTTATCCCTATCTTTTTCTTCTCATTTTCTCTTTTTCTCCTTTCTGGCTGAAGCTTATATTTGGTTCCAAACGTTTATGTCCCCTCTGTTCTTTTATCAAAAAAAGTTCAAAGTAGGCTTTATTTGTACTTAGTAGCTATGCTGATTTTTTGTTTCAATTTACCGGTGATGATTTAGAGTTTTAAAAAGGTCAAACGCATAGGCAACCCTCTAAATCTGTGCGAATATTTAATTTAACCATCCAAATTAAATCTATAACCATTTGAACACTTAATCTTTATTTAAATTGTGCCATTTAAAGCATGTTTGTCCAAGCTTCTTGGAGGTTAAAAGTACTTATTTTGCTTATGAGTGTGTGTTCGACAATTTGGTATTAAAAAAATTCACCATTGAAGGACCTTGAAGCTTGAAATTCGTAAAATGAGTTTGATATTATGTAGTTGCTTTGTCTCAGTGGAGTGTCTTTGAAATGTGAATTGGAGGTTGAGGCTAAATTTTAAGTTAATTTGATAGAGATTTTGGAGTAGATTTTTCAATTTTCAGTTGAAATTGAGTTGAACTAGTGAAGAAGATGAATTTATACTGTATACTAAAATTTTATACTATACCATTTTGGCATAGATTGTGAGTTGAAATTGGGTTTGTTGAGTTTGTGGTTATTTTGATCCGATTTTGTTCGGGTATGCTCGAAATGTTAATTGGAGGATGTGGCTATATTCTGAGTCAATTTGGTGGAGATTTTAGAGTTGATTTTTAAATGTTGGGTTGAAATTAAGTTGAACTAGCAAAGAAAACAGATTCGTATTGTATACCAAAATGATATATTATATACTGTATTTGTATACGATAATAATTCAAGAGTATATAATTAACTATAATAATATACTACTATTTTTTTTTAAAAAAGAAATGAATCAATCCTCTATATACCAAAATAACAAATTATAAACCATTTTGGTTAATTCAATACTGTATAATTTATTGCGTCTGGCGAATAAGAATTTGTACTGTATACCAAAAAGATATACTATATACCATTTTGGTATACAGTTCATTCCAATGATATACTATTATAGTATAAAATGTAACGGTATACTCTTAGAATTAGGTCCTCTAAGAGTTTTTTGAAATTGTTATTAACAACTGATATTGTTTCAGCTTAATAATTAAATTAAAAAGATTTATTTTAAACTCTTTGCGTACAATTGTATACCCTTTTGGCATAGCCATATACTATACTGGTATCATATGTTAGTTGGAACATTTTTTGGTTGTATTAGCAACATTTAATCGGTACATTATTTGATTTTTCTTTAGTAATAGTATAATAGTACAATATCTTGAATTTTTTTAATTTTCCTTTATGCATGTGTATTATGTAATCATTTTGATTTTTTCTTTATGCGTTTGTTTTATATAATAATATTATAGTACAATATCTTGAAATACATTATTATATTAATATGTGGTACACTATTTTTTTTTCTTTTTATGCATGTGTATTTATGTAATAGTAGTATAGTCATATATAGTTGCCTGGAATTAATTAGTAAAACTGTATACGATATTGGTATAATTATATGTCATATTGGTATCATATGGTAGTTGGAAAATTTTTGGGTTGTTTAGCTGCATTTTAAGTGAATTCTATTCTGAAATGATTTATATGATCATGGTTTGCTGTGTTGATACTATACGTACATAGATTTTGTGTATTACGTAATAGCTTTATAGTTATGCAGTTGTTGGAACGACCTCGTACAACTATATACCCTATTAGTATAGCTAGATACTATATTGGTATCATATACTAGTTGAATCCTTTTTTGGTTGTATTAGCTGCATTTAATTGGTATACTAATTGACTTTCTTTTAATAGTAGTAATATACTACTGGAAAATTCACCTATGACTACGCAGGGAAAACCGTTCCAATAGGAAAGCCAACCGTTGCCATAGATATACTGCTACGGTTCAGTGCCCGTTCCACGAGCTGCCGTGGCTATAGAGTTTATGGAACGGTTTTTGGAACGGTTCCAGTAACCGTTGCTATAGCATAGTCTATCGTTACGGTTTTCCCTCCTCTTGTTGGAAAGATTATTCTTATCAATTGCAACGGTTAATAACCGTTACCGTAAAGTTAAATGCAACGGCCATAAACCGTTACTATATCTATCAAAACCGTTACAGGTATAATAGAAATGGCAACGATTTCTTTAAGATATTGCAACGGTTAAACTACCTATTGCAACGGTTTAGAGATTGTTTTGGAACGGTTTGTAGATACTATGGCAACGGTTCACTAACATATTGCAACGGTTGTTAGATTATTTTGGAACGGTTTGCAGGTCCTATGGCAACGGTGATCTACCTATTGCAACAGTTTTTATATGATTTTGGAACGGTTTTCAGACCCTATGGCAACGGTTTTGTTAGCTGTAACAATTTAATTGAATTAAAAATAGTGCCCCCTGTTGTAAATAAAGATTTTACGTAAATATACAATAAACTATAAAACACTAAAATTTATATAAACACAAAATGAAACTTTTGATAATCCAAATTGTCGGACAAGTTAATTATAAATCCATAGATAGTGATGAAACCAATAATAATTTGATATTTCAACATCAAAAGTTTTAAAATGTTTTGATAACAAACATTCCTAGAAACCGCCACATGCATCTACAACAATCAACAATTCAAAATTCAAGTAAGGTCTAGATCTTCATCACTCCCTCCGTCTTCCATCTCTTCATCTACTCCACCTACAAAAGAGTAGTATAAAGTGAGATTTGCAAAATGGATTAAAGATAAAACATTTGCTATTTAACTCTAACAAGACATGAAACCATGTTCAAATGTGTGGAATCAAGGAGCCATGTTCTCTTTATGCATTTTCAATGCATGCCATTTCCTGAAGCTATTGCCTTTGGTCTATTGTTTAAGACCTTGTTTATCATAATGATGTTGCTCAAGTATAGAAAATAATATAAAAACTTCTTCAAAAAAGGAAAAAGAAAAAAGAAAAAAAAGTAATATAAAAAACAAACCTTGCTGCTTCATGAAGTAGATAGTTTTTGCATGTGTTTAGTTATGAGAGGATGACATAACAATGTTTTTGGATATGGGGAACGACAGAACATGTTAGGGTTATGTATTGAAGGGTCAAGGAGAAAGAGTGATCTTGAATTATCCTTGTTTTGCTGAGATACTAATTTTGTGAAAGTTTAACCTGTTTATCCATCTTATGGTGGGATATTAACATGGTTTGTCATAGTGCAGGTCCATCAGCAACCATGTCACATTGTTTATACGAACTATCGACCCACTCCACTTCAGCATTATATATTTCCTTCTGGTGGTGATGGGTTATACTTGGTGGTTGATGAAAAAGGGAAGTTTCGTGAGGATAGTTTTCAGAAAGCTTTGAATGCTATTGTTCCAGCCAATGAAGGGGATAAGAAAAGAGAGAATGGCAAGTATCAGAAGGGTCTGGTTGTTTGCAAATCTGGTGAGGATAGTGACATATTCAAGATGGTTAAAATGATTATTCAGCGGCAATATGATCCTGTAATATGTTTCATTTTCAGCAAAAGAGAATGTGAATTTCTAGCAATGCAAGTATGTTCTATGCCTTCTGCTGAAGCGTATAATTCTTAAATGGTTATATTGCTGTACTACATGGTTGACAAACCAGCCCATGGGTTTCCTGATTTTTTCTCTGTTACATCTCCTATTTGTGTGGTCATAGAGAAGAGAACATGCCATCAACTTTTGACATGATATTTTTTCTGTAGCAGCATATTTTCTTCCATCAACCTTTCCACCAACTTTCTGTTGCCCAGAATTATACGGATTTCTTATTTGATGTCATATGAGAACATCTATTTCTGTCTGAATACTGTGATTCTTGGGTTAATAAGCTAACTGTTCTGCCTTTTCAATATGGAAATAGATGTCAAAAATGGATCTTAACAATGACGATGAGAAGGTGAATATTGAAACTATTTTCTGGAGTGCTATGGACATGTTGTCGGATGATGATAAAAAACTACCCCAGGTGAGCATTTTGTATCTATTCATTATTATGGTCACTCCAAAAGTACTCTTGCTCTTATCGTTCTCATCCAATACGTGCCAAGGTTGTTTGTTATTTTTTCGTTAAATCAGCAGATTATCAAAACTACAGGTTTTATTGCTAAAACAGCTTGGGCAGGAGCAGCTTACAATCTCCTTCTGATTCAACACCTATTTGAGCACCTGAAGATGTTCTGACTTGCAAGGCTGATCACTAACAGGAGAGTAACTTCTATTAGTTAAAAAACAACGAGAAAGAAAATAAAAGTTCTAACAAAATAGATAGCATAAAACATACAATGGATCAGTTTCTACTTTTTATTTCCACTCTTACTGCCAAGTTATTTTCAATGAGTTTAAAGTCTGTTCACTGTCACCATATAAATTTTAATGTAACAACTGTCAATGCGTAGGTATTTATAGTGAGTCCAATTCGCAAACTAATTAAACAGTAAGGTAATAAACTAATGGGTTCAGTAATAATGGCATTTGCAGGAACAACACAGAAATGTGTGGCATGTGAAAAGACAGTGTATCTTGTTGATAAATTAACTGCAGACAATAGAGTCTATCATAAAGCTTGTTTCATATGCCATCACTGCAAGGGTACTCTCAAGGTTTGTCCATTTTATCTAGTACTAGATTCTTAGCCAATCCATTGTTCAGATTTGTATTCAATGTTTCATTTTTTGATTTCAGTAAGAAAGTAGATTTAGACTTGTTAATCCAATTTTCCATCTTAATAATCAATGCTTATTATTGTCTTCAATTGCAGCTTAGCAACTATAATTCCTTTGATGGAGTTCTCTACTGTAGACCTCACTTTGATCAGCTCTTTAAAAGAACTGGAAGTATGGACAAAAGCTTTGAAGGTAGAGAGAAAAAGTGCATACATTTCAAATCAACTTTTGCAAATTAGAAAATTTATTGATAGATTAAAATTATTCCAGGGACACCAAAAATTCTGAAGCCAGAGAAAGATGAGGTAAGTGACAAATGAATAACTCGATCTTGTCAACATACGAGAGGATATATTGTACATAATTAATCCAAGTTGAATATTTGAAACAGAAACCACAGGCAGCTAAAGTTTCAAGCATGTTTGTTGGAACAAGGGAGAAATGTTTTGGCTGCAAGAATACTGTCTATCCAACAGAAAAGGTACATATATATGCAGAAAGAATTAAACGTACATATATAATATCATTGATTGACTCTGGATCTTGGATTCGACTCTATTTATATAGGTATCAGTGAATGCAACAGTTGATCGAGCCAATTCCGGGGCTGTCAATACCAAGGTTACAGGAGAAAAAAACAAAGGAGAAGGGCTAGATGAATCTAAAAAACAGGTGATCAACCAAGATGACCAAGCTGCTGAATTAGATGCAAGAACAAAAACTTATGAAATTATGCAGCAATCCAGTCATGTAAATGTAAACAAAGAAGTTTGCAAGATGCTTGGAATTGCAGGCAACTGTGGACAAATTTCAACAGGCGCGCATACAACTCGTTTGGAGGCTGCTCGGGGCAATGAATCAAGTTCTAAAGGAGTGAAAAACAGAAAGGGTGAGGACTGGACAGTAGTTAATCATGCACAACAGTCAACTAGCAATAAGAAGGCTCCAGTTACTAGTAAAATCTGTGATGTAAATGACATGTCCAATACTTTCCTGTTTCTACACCTAAGCCATCGTTCCAGTTTTCTCTAATATCGTGATGGACCACACTATCCAAACGGAAGATCCAGTATCTTACCTATTTTATGGCTTAGACTCATAAAATTGATTCCCTAAGAGTCCATGACACCAAAACCAAATTTCAACATCCATTTCAAACTAAATGGCCAACATTTGCTACTGCAGAGGGACCAAAACACCCTAGCAAAACAATGAAGGAAATGCTAGAACACGCTCCAGGTCATCATCAAACAAGCTTGTGATCAAACACAAACAGAAACACAATAGATTGCATTTGATAAAATTTGTCGCAGATTTAAATACTCAGTACAACTAAGCTAAGAAAAGTATACTTTGATCTAGAGTAACCANATTGATTGTTGTGTCTGATAATTGGATGGATATTTTTTCCGTTGAATTTTTTTTTTGTTCACCTACTTCTTTATTCTTCAATTATCTCATCTAACCTCTCTCTTTTCTTTTTGTCGTTTCTTATTTTTGTGGTTGAAGAGGTTTAGGGTATGGATAACTGGATAAGCACAACAAGAATCGAACATTATACTTATACAATAAACAACATTGTCATTTTAGTATTCAGAGGGATAGTGTAAAAATTTATTTGTTTGGAAGTTTACTTTCCGCATTTCAGATTGGTTGTAATGGAGGAATTTAGGGTTGAGGTGGGTGTTGAATGGTGGAGGAGAGAATTGGAGGAGAAGGGGGTATGAAAATTAGGTAGGGTCCATATTATTTTAGTAAAAAAAAAAAAAACCTAATTTTAGGTTGGCAACTCACGTCCGAGAGAGTGGATTTCACGCAGTGGAGGCTGACATGGTCGGGTGTTTAGTTGATCTTCTGTTATAAATAAATAAAGTGTCTAATTGAAAATAGGCTCAATTGAGGTGTTCAGCTGGTCGTTGAAGACAACTTGAAGGGACCGTTTATGTATTTCGCCTTCACTGATACAGTTAGAGTTGTGTTTGGGACTCGTTAAAGGATTTCACCAATATATATACATAAAGACTGTCATTTTGTGCACTTACACGACAAGAAGGGGTGAATTGGGTTGCGACAAATTGTCGCGATCTCCTAAACGTCGCCTAACTTTAGCTTTGAAGAACCTATTTCTTCACGTGTTTCTTGGAAAATCAACAAAAGACTGTAAAGTGCAAACTAAAGAAAAGAACACTAGATTTTTACATGAAAACTATTTGGTTCAAAGGTGTAAAACCACGAACTACCCAGTTCCACTAAAAATAACGAACCAAGATGCAAATTACAACTCTTATAACCTAAGACTTAACTCTAAGCCTAGACCCTAACAATCATTTGACTGTGGCACCCCTTCAAGTCTACTCCAATTTAGAGCCGGCTGGAGCTTAAGGCCACTAAGGCAATGGCCTTAGACTCCATAATACTTAGGGCCCCAAAATATATAAATAATATATCTAATATTTAATATTATGCACTATTGATAGAATTTTTAAATTGTATGGTTAAAACAGTTATACCTAAAAGTTTTACACATCTTAAATTCTAGTTACTAGTTATTTCATGTCTTTAATTCGTCCTAACTTAAATCGATTTTCATACAATGTTAGTTTAGAATAATTGTTCTTCATTCTTTGAGTGCCTTCGTAGACGTTTTTCAAGCTACTTTGATAAGTAACTAGTAAAATTCGTCTTTAACATTGAATGACTCTTGAAATATAGTAGGTACTACAGTATTATGTGTTTCCACTTATATTCAGAATTAAAAGTGCTAAGAGAAACTGTGTAATTAAGTAGAATAATACTCTAATTGACAAATTCATTCATGTAAAAGTGTTAATTCAATTATCGTTAACAATTTCTATATCAGTTGCCTCGGTTGAAAATGTATCTCAAAACTAAATCAATAAATTTCAACATGATAACAGAAGAGAGATTAAACAAATTGGTTAGACATTAGTAATAACTAAAACTGATTATAACTTCTTTAGATTTATATAAATTATAGGGCAATTTATACTATATACCTACCTAATACAAAACAATTACCCGTTTTTACCTACTCTCAAACTAGTTGCACTAAATACTTATCCGACCAAAAGTATTTACCCGCATACCCAACTTTATAATTTATTCTTCTACTGCAACTGCCCTGCACTTATCCCTATCTTTTTCTTCTCATTTTCTCTTTTTCTCCTTTCTGGCTGAAGCTTATATTTGGTTCCAAACGTTTATGTCCCCTCTGTTCTTTTATCAAAAAAAATTCAAAGAAGGCTTTATTTGTAGTTAGTAGCTATGCTGATTTTTTGTTTCAATTTAGCGGTGATGATTTAGAGTTTTAAAAAGGTCAAACGCATAGGCAACCCTCTAAATCTGTGCGAATATTTAATTTAACCATCCAAATTAAATCTATAACCATTTGAACACTTAATCTTTATTTAAATTGTGCCATTTAAAGCATGTTTGGCCAAGCTTCTTGGAGGTTAAAAGTATTTATTTTGCTTATGAGTGTGTGTTCGACAATTTGGTATTAAAAAAATTCACCATTGAAGGACCTTGAAGCTTGAAATTCGTAAAATGAGTTTGATATTATGTAGTTGCTTTGTCTCAGTGGAGTGTCTTTGAAATGTGAATTGGAGGTTGAGGCTAAATTTTAAGTTAATTTGATAGAGATTTTGGAGTAAATTTTTTAATTTTGAGTTGAAATTGAGTTGAACTAGTGAAGAAGATGAATTTATACTGTATACTAAAATGTTATACTATACCATTTTGGCATAGATTGTGAGTTGAAATTGGGTTTGTTGAGTTTGTGGTTATTTTGATCCGATTTTGTTCGGGTATGCTCGAAATGTTAATTGGAGGATGTGGCTATATTCTAAGTCAATTTGGTGGAGACTTTAGAGTTGATTTTTAAATGTTGGGTTGAAATTAAGTTGAACTAGCAAAGAAAACAGATTCGTATTGTATACCAAAATGATATATTATATACTATATTTGTATACGATAATAATTCAAGAGTATATAATTAACTATAATAATATACTACTATTTTTTTTAAAAAGAAATGAATCAATCCTCTATATACCAAAATAACAAATTATAAACCATTTTGGTTAATTCAATACTGTATAATTTATTGCGTCTGGCGAATAAGAATTTGTACTGTATACCAAAAAGATATACTATATACCATTTTGGTATACAGTTCATTCCAATGATATACTATTATAGTATAAAATGTAACGGTATACTCTTACAATTAGGTCCTTTAAGAGTTTTTTGAAATTGTTATTAACAACTGATATTGTTTTAGCTTAATAATTAAATTAAAAAGATTTATTTTAAACTCTTTGCGTACAATTGTATACCCTTTTGGCATAACTATATACTATACTGGTATCATATGTTAGTTTGAACATTTTTTGGTTGTATTAGCAACATTTAATCGGTACCTTATTTGATTTTTCTTTAGTAATAGTATAATAGTACAATATCTTGAATTTTTTTAATTTTCCTTTATGCATGTGTATTATGTAATCATTTTGATTTTTTCTTTATGCGTTTGTTTTATATAATAATATTATAGTACAATATCTTGAAATACATTATTATATTAATATGTGGTACACTATTTTTTTTTCTTTTTATGTATGTGTATTTATGTAATAGTAGTATAGTCATATATAGTTGCCTGGAATTAATTAGTAGAACTGTATACAATATTGGTATAATTATATGTCATATTGGTATCATATGGTAGTTGGAATATTTTTGGGTTGTTTTAGCTGCATTTTAAGTGAATTCTATTCTGAAATGATTTATATGATCATGGTTTGCTGTGTTGGACTTTTTTGTACCTATACGTACATAGATTTTGTGTATTACGTAATAGCTTTATAGTTATGCAGTTGTTGGAACGACCTCGTACAACTATATACCCTATTAGTATAGCTAGATACTATATTGGTATCATATGCTAGTTGAATCCTTTTTTGGTTGTATTAGCTGCATTTAATTGGTATACTAATTGACTTTCTTTTAATAGTAGTAATATACTACTGGAAAATTCACCTATGGCTACGCAGGGAAAATCGTTCCAATAGGAAAGCCAACCATTGCCATAGATATACTGCTACGGTTCAGTGCCCGTTCCACGAGCTGCCGTGGCTATAGAGTTTATGGAACGGTTTTTGGAACGGTTCCAGTAACCGTTGCTATAGCATAGTCTATCGTTACGGTTTTCCCTCCTCTTGTTGGAAAGATTATTCTTATCAATTGCAACGGTTAATAACCGTTACCGTAAAGTTAAATGCAACGGCCATAAACCGTTACTATATCTATCAAAACCGTTACAGGTATAATAGAAATGGCAACGATTTCCTTAAGATATTGCAACGGTTAAACTACCTATTGCAACGGTTTAGAGATTGTTTTGGAACGGTTTGTAGATACTATGGCAATGGTTCACTAACATATTGCAACGGTTGTTAGATTATTTTGGAACGGTTTGCAGGTCCTATGGCAACGGTGATCTACCTATTGCAACAGTTTTTATATGATTTTGGAACGGTTTTCAGACCCTATGGCAACGGTTTTGTTAGCTGTAACAATTTAATTGAATTAAAAATAGTGCCCCCTGTTGTAAATAAAGATTTTACGTAAATATACAATAAACTATAAAACACTAAAATTTATATAAACACAAAATGAAACTTTTGATAATCCAAATTGTCGGACAAGTTAATTATAAATCCATAGATAGTGATGAAACCAATAACAATTTGATATTTCAATATCAAAAGTTTTAAAATGTTTTGATAACAAACATTCCTAGAAACCGCCACATGCATCTACAACAATCAACAATTCAAAATTCAAGTAAGGTCTAGATCTTCATCACTCCCTCCGTCTTCCATCTCTNTTTGGACTAACGCGAAAAACTAGTCGGACTTTTGAGTTTAATTTGCGTATTTAGGTGTACTATATACTAAGTCCTACAAAATTATGACACGTGAACTGCGTACTATATAATTTATTGCTAGCGGTGTACTATGTCGATAAAGAAATTCGGACACAAACTATTTATTAGTACTCTGATTTTATCACTAGCGCTTTTCCTTCATGTGACTTCCAAGGATTGGCTTTATCCAAGGGGCATGCATGCTTCTTGGTTTCAAAGATCTTAGGTGATCGTTTTGGTGGTGAATTTTTTTTTTTCTTTTTTTTATCAGAATTTATTTTTATTTTTTTCGAAATCAGTATTTCGTCAACGACGGGAACAGACGATTCCTCCTTGGTGGCGAGGGATTGATACTTCGTACAACATCTTTTGAACTGTTTGGTTTGTTGCATCACGTATTCAATGTTTCTGTCATTTCATCATTATATACATATATTATGTTCTCCTTATTTATTTTTCTTTAATTTTGTTTACTTTTGATCTTTTTGGTATTATTGATTGATAAAAGGGGTGTAATTCCCTCATTGAATTCCAATTAATTATGAAGTTGATTGACTTTTATTTTGTAGGTAGATGTTCTAATTTTGTGAATCGAGATGTATATTAGTAATACTATTGGAAGTTTTATACTTTGCGCAAAGTTGTCATAATCATTAATATATTTTTTCATTCGATCTATTTGTCTATATAAACCGAAAAGCTGAATAACCCAAATTGAAACCATATCTGTTTGGACCATGTAAATAGCAACACGCCTATATTCAAAGTAATGTGGCACCCGAACCTTCAAATCCTGAACTGCCTGATGTGACTCAAAAGGTCTTACGTATATTGTCGAGAAATTTTATTTTGGGCGAGACTCTCCCAACAATAATTGTATGAGGCCTCCCTCTACTCTTGACAAGTGTGCTTGTAGGGTCCACCTGCATACTTATGTTATAAACAAAGGAAAGAAAATAAGTTAGTGGAATGTGGGCCAGCATAAGGGGTTAGATAAATAAAAATAAAGGTAAAGTGATTTGTGAGTCCCACGCAACAATCACAACTCTGTTGAAATGAATTGAAAAGCCTTTTTTTTTTAACATAAAAACACGATACTTATATTAATTAAAACAAATTACAAGATGAGGACACTACTGAAAAATTCACCTATGGCTACGCAGGGAAAACCGTTCCAATAGGAAAGCCAACCGTTGCCATAGATGTACTGCTACGGTTCAGCGCCCGTTCCACGAGCTGCCGTGGCTATAGAGTTTATGGAACGGTTTTTGGAACGGTTCCAGTAACCGTTGCTATAGCATAGTCTATCGTTACGGTTTTCCCTCCTCCTGTTGGAACGATTATTCTTATCAATTGCAACGGTTAATAACCGTTACCGTAAAGTTAAATGCAACGGCCATAAACCGTTACTATATCTATCAAAACCGTTACAGGTATAATAGAAATGGCAACGATTTCCTTAAGATATTGCAACGGTTAAACTACCTATTGCAACGGTTTAGAGATTTTTTTGGAACGGTTTGTAGATACTATGGCAACGGTTCACTAACATATTGCAACGGTTGTTAGATTATTTTGGAACGGTTTGCAGGTCCTATGGCAACGGTGATCTACCTATTGCAACAGTTTTTATATGATTTTGGAACGATTTTCAGACCCTATGGCAACGGTTTTGTTAGCTGTAACAATTTAATTGAATTAAAAATAGTGCCCCCTGTTGTAAATAAAGATTTTACGTAAATATACAATAAACTATAAAACACTAAAATTTATATAAACACAAAATGAAACTTTTGATAATCCAAATTGTCGGACAAGTTAATTATAAATCCATAGATAGTGATGAAACCAATAATAATTTGATATTTCAACATCAAAAGTTTTAAAATATTTTGATAACAAACATTCCTAGAAACCGCCACATGCATCTACAACAATCAACAATTCAAAATTCAAGTAAGGTCTAGATCTTCATCACTCCCTCCGTCTTCCATCTCTTCATCTACTCCGCCTACAAAAGAGTAGTATAAAGTGAGATTTGCAAAATGGATTAAAGATAAAACATTTGCTATTAACTCTAACAAGACATGAAACCATGTTCAAATGTGTGGAATCAAGGAGCCATGTTCTCTTTATGCATTTTCAATGCATGCTATTTCCTGAAGCTATTGCCTTTGGTCTATTGTTTAAGACCTTGTTTATCATAATTATGTTGCTCAAGTATAGAAAATAATATAAAAACTTCTTCAAAAAAGGAAAAAGAAAAAAGAAAAAAAAAGTAATATAAAAAACAAACCTTGCTGCTTCATGAAGTAGATAGTTTTTGCATGTGTTTAGTTATGAGAGGATGACATAACAATGTTTTTGGATATGGGGAACGACAGAACATGTTAGGGTTATGTATTGAAGGGTCAAGGAGAAAGAGTGATCTTGAATTATCCTTGTTTTGCTGAGATACTAATTTTGTGAAAGTTTAACCTGTTTATGCATCTTATGGTGGGATATTAACATGGTTTGTCATAGTGCAGGTCCATCAGCAACCATGTCACATTGTTTATACGAACTATCGACCCACTCCACTTCAGCATTATATATTTCCTTCTGGTGGTGATGGGTTATACTTGGTGGTTGATGAAAAAGGGAAGTTTCGTGAGGATAGTTTTCAGAAAGCTTTGAATGCTATTGTTCCAGCCAATGAAGGGGATAAGAAAAGAGAGAATGGCAAGTATCAGAAGGGTCTGGTTGTTTGCAAATCTGGTGAGGATAGTGACATATTCAAGATGGTTAAAATGATTATTCAGCGGCAATATGATCCTGCAATATGTTTCAGCTTCAGCAAAAGAGAATGTGAATTTCTAGCAATGCAAGTATGTTCTATGCCTTCTGCTGAAGCGTATAATTCTTAAATGGTTATATTGCTGTACTACATGGTTGACAAACCAGCCCATGGGTTTCCTGATTTTTTCTCTGTTACATCTCCTTTTTGTCTGGTCATAGAGAAGAGAACATGCCATCAACTTTTGACATGATATTTTTTCTGTAGCAGTATATTTTCTTCCATCAACCTTTCCACCAACTTTCCGTTGCCCAGAATTATACGGATTTCTTATTTGATGTCATATGAGAACATCTATTTCTGTCTGAATACTGTGATTCTTGGGTTAATAAGCTAACTGTTCTGCCTTTTCAATATGGAAATAGATGTCAAAAATGGATCTTAACAATGACGATGAGAAGGTGAATATTGAAACTATTTTCTGGAGTGCTATGGACATGTTGTCGGATGATGATAAAAAACTATCCCAGGTGAGCATTTTGTATCTATTCTTTATTATGGTCACTCCAAAAGTACTCTTGCTCTTATCGTTCTCATCCAATACGTGCCAAGGTTGTTTGTTATTTTTCCGTTAAATCAGCAGATTATCAAAACTACAGGTTTTATTGCTAAAACAGCTTGGGCAGGAGCAGCTTACAATCTCCTTCTTTTCATGTTAGCCAGTCATGTAAACACTCATGTGCATCTCTTTCATTTTGGAATTTGGTATCAGAAGACACAAACTAGAAATCACCTGACTTGCGAGTTGTGTGCGTTTTCTTCTGCTTCGTGTGCAGGTGGCAGGAGAAGAAGAGGAAAGAGAAGACGTGTACCTTGGTTGTTACTGCCAGCGGATGGACGATTGATTGGTTGAATAGCACCTTGTTGTGCAGAAGCAGCTTCTCCAGGTGCACGAGCACTGAATATTAGCATGTCAGGATCAAGTCTTAAATCGGGGTTGAGACGTTGAAGTCGTGTAACGACGTTCATCGTAATATCTTGTTCCATAGCATCCTTTTGTGCATTGAGCTCTTCCAGCAATTTTTCCTTTTGTGCATTGAGCTTTTCCAACAATTTTTGTTGCATCCTCTCTTCCATTTCCTCCATTTTTTGTTCCATTCTCTCATCAGTAGCATTTACAGAGGATCCAAAATCTCCTTTTTTCTTTTTTAAGACAGTTTTGTTGACTCCTCGTCCATACAATCTTGCCCGACCTGGGTGCTCAGGTCCCATCACTGATGCAAAAGCGTCAACTGAATCAACACCATCTCCACTTTCTTGAGTGGATTGTATTCTCTCCATTTCAGCCTACAAACCAAATGCAAGAGAATAAAGTATAAGTAAAATAAAACTAAGTCGATAATTAAGAACAAATAAATAATCACGATAATCTTTAAACTAGAAATTTCTTACAATTTTACTCATTGTACTCTCATAAGAGCTTTTGTATACTCGATCAGGTTTTCTTTTTCTTGTGGCCACAAAGATATCTTTACTTGATAGACTATCCGAAGTATCGGCCATTTCCTTCTTTTTTTCCTAGTAAAAAAGAAACTAGTATAATAATGTTTTCATTCAAAGTTAGCAAGTTCATACTTAAAGAAAAATAAGAGAAAAAAATCAAACCTCGATGATTTGAGCAAAACTTGTTTTTCCAGCAGTGTGTGGATGCTTCAACTTTTTTCGATTCTCGATATTGGTTTCAGACATTTTCTGCAAATAAACAAGCAAACATTATTCATACTTAACTTGCACAATTGAAGCATGCTTACTCAATATGAAACAGTCTGTTATTGTAAACTCCTATAATTACTCACACTCTTGAATAGTCTAGAAGAAACTTAATAGTCTGAAGGCCCAAATGCAGGGATGGTACACTCATGATAAGTACACTCAAACAAAAAAAGGTGACTATTCCATAACGAGTAGTTATCTAGCTCGATTAGGGGACAAACCAAGGCTGGAGATAGTTGACTTAATATGGACCTCTGTTGCAACACCAGCGACTGATAACAGATGTTGTCTATGTGAAGATGAGGCAACAGAAACAATGGCTCAACATATTAAGCAACATCCTATTCTTCAACAAGATCTCCAAACTCTTGAAGTGTTATCATATTCGAGTTACTACAATCAACAACCAAAGAAAAATAACAATTAACTCACTGATAAATTGTAGAAAACATAAAACAGAGCATAAATTGCAGAAAACAGAGCATACAACAGCATAAAACAGAGCACTTTTAATAACAGAAGAAGAAGAAGTCATTTAGGGCACAAAATGAGCGCTTAAAAAGTGAAAAAAGTTGAAAGATTTCCATCAGAAGAAGAATAACAGAAGAAGAAGAAGAACAGAAGAAGAATAACAGAAGAAGAAGAAGAAGAACAGAAGAAGAGAAGAAGAAGAACAGAAGAAGAAGAAGAAGAAGTTGAAGAAACTTACTGAGATCTGGAGAAGAAGTCGTTGAGCAGCAATGGTCGCCGCTGGAGAAGAAGTCGCGTATGTTTGTTTGTTCACAGATGGTTCATTTGCCAAAAATTTTAAAAAAAAAGCTTTTTCTCGCTTTTTCTACAGGCTCGCTTCTCGCTTAAGCGAGAAAAGCGCACGCTTTTTGAATGTGAGTAGCCTTTTTAGCAGAAAAGCGCTAACCCTGCGCCTCGCCTCGCTTCATCGCTTAAAGCGAGAAGCGAGCGCTTTTAATAACACTGCTCTCAACACACTGTAAGACCTTCTCTTCATTTCTGCCGTTCTTATATACATTGATGTTACCCTGTTATAATTGAGAATCTCAATGTATAATGTGCTATTCTTGATAGATATATAGAGTCTCCCTTAAGTTTATTATGTGAATTCTTGCCACCAAGTGAAATGTCCAGAACTATGCCTTTAGTTGTTTGTCGCTATATTATTGATGAGAAGGGCTTCGATCCTTGACCTGATGCTCAACTTAACTCAGCCTTTGGCATGTATGTTTTGTTTTTCTTGATTGATTTAATTATGCTTTATCCCTTGTTGCTTAGTTTTGGTTGTTTACATTTATGCTTCAGGGATATCTCTTTCAATTCAATGACTGGTAAACTTCCTCAAAGCTTCCAGTCACTAACTAGTATGAAGAAACTGTAAGGCTAGTATCTTCTTATTCATTTTTGTTCTGTATTGGCTGAGTGTCTTTAAGAGATTAAAGTTCTAGTATTGTGTTGTGCCCACAGTAAACTAGTAGACCGAGTTGGCAAAAGTTTGATGTAATTACCTTGGCGGCATCGGAGTTCCAATAGTCAAGAAGATCTTTAAAGTGAGACGCATGAACATTTTGTGGCCTATTCTGCATTCGAAGCTCGTCATTCTCATATGTATCAAAGTGCTTTTTCTTCAACTGACTTTTATACTTTCTCCAAGCAGTACAAACAGAATCAAAAACCCAATTCTTCGCCTCTTCAGGAATGTCATATTTTTCCTACAAATTTAGTGCAATTGGGTTAATATAAGAAATGTGAAATATCGACGCTTATTGAACATTAGGAACTTCATACCTTGACATATTTCCAAATATCATCTTTTTTGTCTACTTTCCTCCAATCAAATACTAAGAGGACAAAAGGTCTTCAGGGCATTACTATTGCCCATACTTGCTTGGTAAGTACAAACATCAGTAGAGATAGTTTTAATACTATTACAAAGATCATGCTTGGTTTTTAATACTTCTTCTTCAGCAAAAAAGGGGGACGAGCATGATAAACACAGTTGTTACTGGGAGGATGCTTCATTGCTTCTTTAGCCAGTCGGTGAGCCACTTCATTTCCTTCCCTAAAATTGTGCTTTAGTATTGGGAGCCTCAATCGGTGCATTAACCATCTCCATTCAAAAATAATATTATGGAATTTAGTACAATCCTCATGCATTAGTTTAATAACGTCAGTGCTATCAGTTTCAATTTCCATATTTGCATCATTAATCTCCATTGCAATTCTTAGTCCTTCAAGTAAGGCCAATAATTCTGCATGAATTTGAGAGGAGGCATGTATTGCTTTATGGTAACCCATAATCTAATCTCCATTGCTGTTACGGAATAATCCACCAATTCCTGCTGCATTGTTAGTAGAAGAGAAAGCACCATCACAGTTTAGTTTAATAACATTTTTTGGTGGCTTATATCACTTGATCTCAATTGGAACTCTTTTGGTAGTGAAAGGGTTTTTTCCTGTGAAGAAGATATATTCCCATGCAAAGTGCATGGATTTTTTCACGTCCAAAGAACGACTAAGGTTATTTACGTTATTATTTTTTCTATTTTTCCAAATTTCCTATATGCAGAATAGGAAGAGAGTTTCCCAACCAATGTTATGGGAATTTTGATTGATGAAGGAATCACGAAGGTCCCTGAGCCAGTTAACATCGCCAGTAGTGTTATGGTAGCTGATACCCATGAATTTCCAGAATTGGCGGGTGTAAGTGCAGTGCAAGAGGATGTGTTGGATGTTTTCAATGCCATTCTGCATTTAGTGCATGTGGCATCAATGTTCATCCCAATTTTGTGTAGATAGGCTCTACAAGGGACACGATTATGAGAGCATTTTTCAGAGAAAGATTTTAATTTTGTTAGGAAAACGAAGGTCCCATATCCATTTAAAGGAGTTAGAAGAAGGATAAGGATTAGTGAGGAGATTATAGCAAGACTTTGTAGAGAAAATGCCATTTGAGCTTAGCTTCCAGCTAAATTCATTACTTTTGGAATTATTAGAGGGAGTTGGAGTAATACTAATGTTGTCACTTCTGGGGGTAGTTCAAAGGATATAGCCATTAAGTCCTAATTATTTTCCTTAATTAAGCGACATAGAGAAAGTTGACTCTTATTTTTGCTAAGGGGGCCCTCAATAGAGCTTCTTACGGAGGAGGAATTGTAAATTCAATTGTTGTACCAAATATTCAAACGAGAATTATTTGAGGGATGCCAAAGGATTCCTTTGTTGCGTATTTTCCATCCCTGGAGAATGGATTTCCAGATGAAGAAAGTATTAGTATTAGACTTTACTTGAGCATATTTGGACATAATGAGGTGACACCATGGAGTGGAAGAATTTTTTAAAAGTCTCCATACAAGGCTTGAAAGGATAACCAAGTTTTTATTTTTTGTCTTGTGAGTACCCAAACCACCCTCTTTTAGTTCCTTGGTGACAGTATCCCAGCTAATTAGATGGGGATTTTTAGTAGCACTTGTAGAGCCCCAGATAAACTTCCTTTGTATTTTATCAATGGATTTTAATATTTTGGGTGGAAGGAGAGTGTATTGCATTATGTGCGAGGGGATTGCTCCTAGAGTACTTGTTGCTAGGGTAGTACGCCCAGCCATATTAAGAAATGAACAATTCCAGTGAGATAGTCTGGAATGTAAGTTGTCCAAGATGAATTGAAAGTCTTTGGTTTTAGGATATTTACTAAGGATTGGGAAGTCAAGATATTTACCAAACTCTGTGGTAGATTTAATGCCAAAAAGAGATGTTAGGAAGTTTGATTCTTTTGAGCAACTTGTTGGAATGACAATTCTGGATTTAGTTTTGTTTATGGCTAGCCCAGATTTCATAATGAAAAAATCTATGCATCTTTTTATGCAAAGGCTAGTCTTTTTATTAGCTTTTCCCATAAGGGTTATGTCATCCGCAAAAAGAATGTGGGACAAGGAAGGGCCCCTATGGCCAATTTGGATGGGATCCCAATTTCTAAGGTCAACTTGGTGATTAATAAGCCTAGAAAGTAGTTCAATACATAATATGAAAATGTAGGGGGAGAGAGGATCACCTTGACGAATACCCCTACTAGGTTGAAAGAAATTTGTTCTTGTCCCATTGACTAAAACTCCTATTGAGCTAGCAGTTATACAATGCATAATGAGCCTAGTAATCTTAGGAGAAAATTTGAAATAAAGAAGGGTCTTATGAACAAATGACCATTCTAGCCTATCGAAAGCCTTCTCTAGATCCAGCTTAATGAGCATATCAAAATTAATTTTTTTTGAACGTCTAAGGCTATTCATAATTTCCTGAATTATGATAGCATTATCACTAGTTCTTCTATTTTTAATGAAGCTTAATTGCATTGGACTGATAAGGAGGGGTAGGAAAGGCTTTATTCTATTGGCGATGATTTTTAATGATAACCTTGTAGGCAGTATTGCACAATCCAATAGGTCTAACATTTTTAAGATTGTTTGCATTAGGGAATTTGGGAATGAGACATAAATATGTATCATTGATGCCACGAGGTAGGGTTTGAGAGGTAAAAACTTGGTGGCAATATGAAGTGAATGAGTTCCCTAATATGTGCCAATACTTTTGATAGAAAAAAGGATGGATTCCATCCGGACCCGGTGCTTTAAAAGAGTTGAATGAAAAAATAGCCTTAGTGATTTCGATATTGGTAAGAGGGTAGTCTAGACAGCTGAGGTCAGGCTTATTGACATTTGAAGGATCAAAAATAGAATTTTTTATTGGGGAGGTGATCTTGGCAGTTTGAAAGGTTTCTCTAAAGAAGGAATAAGTGTGATCTAATATTTGTTTTGGATCAGAGATCCCTTCTCCCTTATCATTGGTGAAGTACATAATGGCATTACGACGTTTACGGTTGGAAGCCATAATGTGAAAAAATTTTGTGTTGGCATCACCATCATTTAGCCAATTACTCCTAGACCTTAACTTCCAAAAATCATGCTCTATATGAAGAATATTGTTATATTCTAATTGGAGGGTGGACTCAATGTTTTGAAGGAATTGACTACTTTGGTAATGAGGGGAGGATCGTAGTAGTTTTCCAATTTATGACCTCCTTACTAAAGAGATCTTGGGCATCAACTAAGTTTTCCCTAACCAACATTGTTTGACAATATTGATGAAGTCCGAATGCCTACACCAAATTGTTTCCAAACGAAAAGGCTTATTTCTACTGTTTCCATTCCTAGGGTTTAGATTTATTAGAAGGGGATTATGGTCGGAATGAGTTTTTGGAAGGTGAATGACCACAGCCTTAGGGTATAGATCAATCCAATCTTTGTTGACAAAGATTCTATCTAGCCGTTCCATAATTAAACTCTTAGATTTTTTTCTATGGTTAGACCATGTGTATTTACGACCCTTGTAGCCCAAATTTAAAAGGTTATAATAATTAATACTATTCCATATTATTTTACTACGTCTACGATTTATGGAGTTACCTCCTAGCTTATCACTTGAAGTAAGAACGTCATTGAAGTCACCCCAGTAACCAAGGAGAAAAGCCTTTCTTCTTCTCGTTTTTTTCCCACCCAAAACAAAAAAATTCCTCAAACACCGTTACCACCTCAAACAACACCCAAATCTTCAGAGAAGACAATTGTTTCAATCAGGAAATCCGATCATCCTGCTCAAGTAAATGGGTGGAGGTACTTAAAGACGGTCTCTTAGTTGTCAAACATAAAAAATGCAGAGAAGCATCTTCTACTAATGAAGGGAAAAAAGACAAGCATCTTTAACTTTAATGTAACAAATGTTTTAGCTCAAAATTTCATCTTAATGCTCCAATTTAGTAGCTTTAATGCAAGTTTTTTAACCCCCAATGCACCTTGTTTTCATAAAAATTAGTAACGTATGATTAAGTTCCCTTTTTGCCTGACGACGCAGGCACCTTCACTGTTGTAACATTCTTTTGGACACGTTCCTTTGTGCTATTCCTTCCGTCTTATATTATGGGTTGTGTTTCTCTTTTACACGTCCCTCAAAAATATTAACTAGGAAAGGAATTAGACTATTCTGCACTTATTTATGTCTTAAAATATAATCTCTATTCATTTAATATTTATTCCATTTATGTGTTATCTCTATCTTCAAGAACAATTATTATTAAGGGTAAAAGGGAGAAAAACAATCAATTTTGTCTTGAACTTCTAAAGTGACAAATAATTTGAGACAATTATTTTTGATAACCATGATTATTAATATGAGATGGAGGGAGTAAAATATACAATTAATTGCGTTCAAGGACAGACAGTTCCAAATGAAAAGGAAATATTTCTGGAGCAATCATTGAAAATCTTAGATGAGAAGTTAGCTACCGCCCTCAGTGAGTCTAAAGGAAATGGTGTGTAATGACCCAAAAGGTCATCTTCTGTTTTAGAATCCGATTCTATGTTCTGAGGCCTTAAAACCCTTATTTTATCTCTTCTCGATTTACGTGCGCAGTCCGGGCACGATTCCGAAAAGCCTTTATGTGAAATTTTGAGAAAATAATATTTTTTGCCTTTAAAAGTTGATTTTAGTTGATTTCGGTTAACATTTTGAGTAAACGGACCCGGACCCGTATTTTGACGGTCCCGGAGGATCCGTAGTAAAATATGGGACCTAGGCATATGTCTGCTATGGAATTCCGAGGTCCCTAGCTCAAGAACTGAATTTTTGAGAAAAATTGTTAAACAAAAATTCCAAAGGTTTTGAGAAATTAGTAAATGTTTGATCTCGTTAGTATTGGGCCTGTATTTTGGTTCCGGAGTCCCGTGCGGGTTAAATATGATAATTACATCATGTTTGTGAAATTTGGTGAAAAACGGAGTTTATTTGATGTGATTCGGACCTTTGGTTGAGAAAATAAAAGTTTTGAAACTATCTTGAAAATTTCATGTGGTTTGGTGTTGAATTCATAGTTCTAGGTGTTATTTTGGTGATTTGACCGTATGTGCAAGTTCTACGATGTTTTAAGACTTGTGTGCATGTTTGGTTTGGAGCCCCGAGGGCTCGAGTGAGATTTGGATAGGCTACGGAGTGATTTTGGAACTTGGAAATTTGCTGGTGTAACTGGTGTCTGTAGCAGGCCTCTGATCTCGCAATTGCTAGATCAGGCTTCGCAAATGCGAGCCAAGCAGGCATGGCAATTTCGAGGTATTAATCGCAATTGCGTACAAAGCCTGGGCCAGCAGAGTTCACAAATGCGAATAAATTTTCGCGATTGCGAAGGGGGTCTGGGGAAGGGCATGTTCGCAAATGCGAACATTTACTCGCATTTGCGAGGAACAGTGTTCGCAAATGCGACACTTTCTTCGCATTTGCGAAGGTAGCAGGACTGTGAAGGGCTTCGCATTTGCAATGGCTCCTTCGCATTTGCGAAGCTCAGGTCGCAAACGCGACACCTGCAGCTGTTCAAAACATAAGATAGACGGGATTTTCTCCCATTCTCCACATTTTTCAAATCCTACAACCCTAGAGGCGATTCTCCCAAGGCCAATTCTTCCCCAAAAGTTTGGTAAGTGATCCTAACCCACTTTCTTTCAATTTTCCATCACATCCCATGAATTTTCAACCAAAAATCTAAGATTTCTATGGTAAAAATTGGGGGTTTGGGTAGAATTAGGGATATTATAAATTGGAGATTCAGACCTCGAATTGGGGTCGGATTCAAAAACTAATTGTATATCCGGGCTCGGGGGTGAATGGTAATCGGGTTTTGGTCCAAATTTGGAGTTTTGACCAAGCGGGCCCAAGGTCGGATTTTGACTTTTTGGAGAAAATGTTGATAAACCAATAATTATGCATTGGAATTGATTTTTTAGCATTAATTGATGCTATTAAGTTAATGACTCGATACGAGTAGATTGGTGGTGGAATCGAGAGGTAAAGCGGTAATTAAGCTTTGAAATACCCGTTGGCTTGAGGTAAGTGTTTGGTCTAACTTTGAATTGAGGCATTAGGGAACCCCGACTTATTTGCTATGTGAAATTCCATGTGTGTGGCGTATAGGTGTGGTGACGAGTACCTATGCGCCACCAAATTATCTGTTTAGCCTGTTCCCTTCCCTATTTCCTAATATATTGTTTTCCTATCTTAACTGTTACTTGCTTATTGATGATTCCATGTCTAATTGCTTCTTGTTAAATGTGGTTTTCCCTATTGAATGTATTAATTATTCCGTAGTTTCATTATATTACATTGTTGGTTTAAGTTGGTTTATTGGTGCTTCATGGTACACTTTGGTTGGTCTCGATGTGTAGTATTAACTGTTGAAGTTTCATAATTGCGTAGATCTCCCGTTGTTATGATTTGAGGTATAAATGTTGTGGAGGGTTTGAGCTAAACTGTGAAATACTTGTTCTTAATTTGTGATTGGTACTGATACGGTGGGATCGGGTTGCACGCTGCAACAGGTGGAATTAGGGTGAAATGTGATTGTCTGGGGGGAACGGGTTGCGCGCCGCAACAAGGAGTAATAAGGGTGGACAGGTGGGATCGGGTTGCACGCCTCAACAGGAGGAATAAGGATGATATATTGAGGAGTAATAAGGATGGATTGGAGGGATCGAGTTGCACGCAGCAACATGAAGTAATAAGGGTGAATGTTCATATTGTTATTGATCATATGGTAGGATCTGGATGCGCACCGTCATTTGTTGTTTATGTATTCTTTTTCTGCTGAGATTCATTATTGTGGTGTTGAAACTCTCTTAAGGATTGGTTATAGCTGAGTATTGGTAAAACGACTTGGTTTCGTATTTATTAAATGCAAGTTACTGTCCTATTTCATTCCGTATCTTCTTTCGCCTTATTATAAACTGTTGCAGGATATATTGTTTATGCCCCGCTGTAGCCTCATCACTACTTCGTCAAGGTTAGGCTCGACACTTACCAGTACATGGGGTCGGTTGTAGTGATATTGCACTCTGCACTTTCTGTGCAGATTTCGGAGCTGGTAGTGGCTGATCGAGAGGCCGGTTGCTGATATTCATTCAGGAGACCCAAGGTAGCCCTGCAGGCGTCCGCACGCCCTGGCGTCCCCTCCTATATTCTATATCTCTATTTTATTTACTTTTGAGACAGATGTATTTTTCTTTCAGACAAGTATTTGTAGTAATTTGTAGGAAGTTCGTGAGTTGTGACACCAGTTTCTAGGTGGTAACAGTTTTCGGTATATGTTAATAGTATAAGGATAATCAGTTAATTATGTACTCTCGCTTTTATTTCCGTTGATTTAGTTTTGTTAAATTTTAATTATAAAAGGTAAAGGAAAAGTGTGAATAGAATTCTAACGTTGCTTTCCTAGCGAGTGCGATGTTAGCGCCATCATGGTCCCGACGATGGGAAATTCGGGTCGTGACAAGTTGGTATCAGAGCACTAGGTTGCCTAGGTCTCACAATTAACGAACAAGCTAGGTGGAGTCTAAGGGATCAGCACGGAGACGTCTGTGCTTATCCCCCAGAGGCTACAGAGTTAGGAATAATTTTACTTCTATTAATCTCTGTCGTGCGGTTTGGTCTCCCAATCTTAATTGAACTCTCTACTCTGTTCTTTTGCATATGGCGAGAACACGTACCGCTTCATCAGCTGATCAACAGCTCGAGCCCCCAGTGGCAGCTCCTACGAGGAGCAGAGTACGAGGCTGAGGCCGTGCTAGAGGCCGAGGCAGGGGTAGGGCTCAGCCTAGAGCTCGAGCAACAACACTAGTGGCAGAGCCTCAGGTAAAGTTTGATGATGAGGTTCTGGCCCAGAGCGTTCCAGTGGGGATAGCTCAGGTCCTAGAGGGGTTCATCGCTACCTCGGTACTTCAGGATGCTTTGGTCCGTCTAGTGGGCCTTATGGAGAGTGTTACTTGGGCCGGTACATTACCTGTAGCACCAGCCATCTCTTTTGCTGGGGGAGGAGCACAGGCTCCCGCTACTCACACTCCGTATCAGATGGCTCCCCGGTTTCAGACTCCAGCAACTCAGCCAGTTGGAGTAGTTCCGCCGGGTGTTGTAGCACAGACCGGTGATGGATCATCTATGTCTTCTGATGCTTTGTGGAGATTGGACAGGTTTACCATGTTTTCACCACTAACTATGGCGATATATCTTCAGAGGATCCCCAGGACTATTTAGACAGTTGTCACGAGGTTTTACGGAACATGGGGATAGTGGAGACCAATGGGGTCGACTTTGCTACTTTTCGTCTGTTAGGATCCGCCAAGAAATGGTGGAGGGATTATTGTTTGGCCAGGCTAGCTGGGTCGCCAACTCTCACTTGGGACCAGTTCTCTCAGCTATTCTTCGAGAAGTATCTTCCTATCACTCAAAGAGAGGACTATCAGAGGCAGTTTGAGCGCCTTCAGCAAGGTCTATGACCGTCACTTAGTACGAGACCAGATTTGTTGATTTGGCCCGTCATGATCTTCTTATACTTCCCACCGAGAGAGAGAGGGCGAGGAGGTTTATTGAGGGACTTGCTCAGCCTATCAGATTGCAGATGGCTAATGAGACAGGGAGTGAGATTTCCTTCTAGGATGCAGCCAATGCGGCCAAACGAGTTGAGATGATTTTAGCTCAAGGGAGTGGTCGGGGGTCTGACAAGAGGCCTCGTCACTCCGGTGGATTCAGTGGGGCCTCATTTGGAGGTCGGGGTACTTTTGGTAGGGTCCATCATCCCAGGCCGTTTCATTCAACACTTCATACATTTCATGGAGCTTCAAGGGGTCGTGGTCCTTATGTACCTCCTTCAGGACAGCCAGCTTATACTGCACCGCCAGCTCCTATCAGAGCACCTCCTCTTCAGAGTTATTATCGCAGTCAGCCGGCCCGTCAGGGTCAGTTGCAGTTTCCTCAACTGTAGTATTCAGATGGATGCTTTGAGTGTGGTGAGTATGGGCATGTCCGGAGGACCTGTCCGAGATTAGTGGGTGTTCAGTCACAGCAGCAGAGTTCTCGTGCCATGGTTCCGGCACCGCCTGTCCAGCTAGCTAGAGGTAGGGGTCGGGGAGCTAGAAGTAGGGGTCAGCTTGCTAGAGGTGGAGGTTATGCCGTTAGAGGTGGAGGCCAAGCCGCTAGAGGTGGAGACCAACCAGCAGGAGGTCGTCTTAGGGATATGGTTCAGGGTGGTGGGGCCCAACCCCGGTGTTATGCTTTTCCAACCAGGCCTGAAGCTGAGTCCTCCGATGCAGTTATCACAGGTACTGCTTTGGTTTGTAGTAGAGATGCTTTAGCTCTATTTGATCCAGGATCTACGTACTCCTATGTGTCTTCTTATTTTGCTTCATATTTGGTTGTGCCTCGTGATTCTTTGAGTGCTCCCGTGTATGTGTCCACACCGATAGGGGATTCTCTTATTGTAGATCGTGTCTATCGCTCGTGTGTGGTTATTATTGTGGGTCTTGAGACCAGCGTAGATCTCCTACTTCTTGATATGGTTGATTTCGATATCATTTTGGAGATGGATTGGCTGTCACTTTATCATGCTATATTGGACTGTCATGCCAAGACCGTGACCTTAACACTGCCGGGGTTGCCTCTATTAGAGTGGAAGGGACTCTTGGTCATTCTACCAGCAGGGTTATCTCTTATATGAAGGCTCGGGTATGGTCGAGAAGGGGTGTTTGGCTGATTTGGCTTATATTCGTGATTCTAGTGCAGAGTTCCTTCTATGGATTATATGCCAGTTGTTCGGGAGTTCCCAGAGGTTTTTCCTGTAGACCTGCCGGGGATACCACCTGACAGGGATATTGAATTTTGCATTGATTTGGCTCCAGGCTCTTAGCCCATTTCTATTCCGTCGTACTGTATGGCCTCGTTAGAGTTGAAGGAATTGAAGGAGCACTTGCAAGACTTACTTGATAGGGGCTTTATTAGGCTCAGCATCACGCCTTGGGGTGCGCCAGTGTTGTTTGTAAAGAAAAAGGATGAATCGATGAGGATGTGCATAGACTATCGGCAGTTGAACAAAGTCACCATCAAGAACAAGTATCCATTGTCGAGGATTGATGATTTATTTGATCAGCTTTAGGGTGCCAAATTATTTATGAAGATTGATTTGAGATCTGGCTACCATCAGTTGAGGATTAGGGGATCAGATGTCCCTAAGACAACTTTCCGGACTCGATATGGGCATTATGAGTTCTTAGTGATGTCATTTGTCTTGACAAATGCCCCAGCAACATTTATGGATTTGATGAACCGGGTGTTCAAGCCCTATCTGGATTCCTTTGTGATTGCTTTCATTGATGATATCTTGATCTACTCCCGCAGCCGAGAGGAGCATGAACAACATCTTCGAGTCGTTCTGCGGACTCTGAGAGACGAGCAGTTATATGCTAAGTTTTCAAAATGTGAGTTTTGGTTGGGTTCAGTTGCTTTCTTGGATCACGTTGTATCAGTAGAGGGTATTCAGGTGGATCCTAAGAAGATTGAGGCAGTCAAGGACTGGCCTAGACCCACATCAACTATAGAGATCCGGAGTTTCTTCGGTTTGGCGGGTTATTATCGTCGGTTTGTGGAGGGGTTTTCATCTATACCAGCCCCGATGACCAGGTTGACCCAGAATGGTGCTCCGTTCAGGTGGTCAAACGAGTGTGAGGCGAGCTTTCAGAAGCTCAAGACAGCTTTAACTACGACGCTGGTGTTGGTGTTTCCCACTGGTTTAGGGCCCTATACAGTATACTGTGACATATCTCGTACTGGACTTGGTGTGGTATTGATGCAGGGTGGCAAGGTTATTGCATATGCTTCACGGCAGTTGAAGATTCACGAGAAGAATTACCTAGTGCATGACTTGGAGCTAGCATCCATTGTTCACGCACTGAAGATTTGGAGGCATTATCTCTTGGCGTGTCGTGTGAAGTGTTCACGGATCATGAGAGTTTGCAGTATTTGTTCAAGCAGAAAGAGCTCAATTTGAGGTAGAGAAGGGGGTTATAGCTATTGAAAGACTATGATATTACCATCTTGTATTATCAAGGGAAGGCCAATGTGGTCGCCGATGCTTTAAGTAGGAAGTCAGTTAGTATGGGCAGCCTTGCATATATTCCAGTCGGTGAGAGATCGCTTGCTTTAGATGTTCAGGCTTTGGCCAATCAGTTCGTGAGGTTGGATGTTTCAGAGCCCAGCCGTGTTCTAGCTTGTACAGTCGCTCGGTCTTCCTTGTTTGAGCGTATGAGGGAGTGATAGTATGATGACCCTCATTTGCTTGTCCTTAGGGACACGGTGCAGCACGGAGATGCCAAGCAGGTTACAGTTGGAGATGATGGAGTTCTGAGGATGTAGGGTCGTGTTTGTGTACCTAATGTGGATGGGCTTCGTGAGTAGATCCTAGAGGAGGCTCACAGTTCTTGATATTCTAATCATTCGGGCGCCGCCAAGATGTATCAGAACTTGCGGCAGCATTATTGGTGGAGAAGGATGAAGAAGGATATTGTTGTATATGTAGCTCGGTGTTTGAATTGTCAGTAGGTAAAGTACGAGCATCAGAGACCTGGTGGTTTGCTTCAGCAGATTGAGATTCCTGAGTGGAAGTGGGAGCGTATCACTATGGACTTTGTTGTTGGACTCCCACGGACTCAGAGGAAGTTTGATGCAGTATGGGTTATTGTGGATAGGCTGACTAAGTCAGCGCATTTCATTCCTGTGGTAGTTTCCTATTCTTCGGAGAGGTTAGCAAAGATCTATATCCGTGAGATCGTCCGTCTTCATGGTGTGCCCGTGTCTATCATTTCTGACCAAGGTACACAGTTTACCTCGCATTTCTGGAGGGCAGTATAATGTGAGTTGGGTACACAGGTCGAGTTGAGCACATTATTTCATCCTCAGACGGATGGACGGTCCGAGCGTACCATTTAGATTTTGGAGGATATGCTCCGCGCATGTGTTATTGACTTTGGAGGTTCTTAGGATCAGTTTTTGCCATTAGCTAAGTTTGCCTACAATAACAGCTATCATCCGAGCATCCAGATGGGTCCTAATAAGGCCTTATATGGTAGACGGTGTCGATCGCCGGTTGGGTGTTTCGAGCCAGGGGAGGCTCGTTTGTTGGGTACAGATTTAGTACAGGATGCCTTGGATAAGGTTAAGATCATTCAGGATAGACTTCGTACAGCTCAGTCCAGGCAAAAAGTTATGCCGACCGTAAGTTTCGCGATGTGGCATTCATGGTTGGAGAGAGAGTGTTGCTTCGAGTGTCGCCCATGAAGGGCGTGATGAAATTTGGGAAGAAGGGCAAGCTAAGCCCTAGGTTCATCGGGCCTTTTGAGATCCTTGATTGAGTGGGAGAGGTGGCTTAATGACTTGCATTGCTGCCAGGTTTATCAGAAGTGCATCCAGTGTTTCATGTGTCCATGCTTTGGAAGTATCACGACGATCCATCCCACGTGTAAGATTTCAGCACTGTCCTGTTGGACAAGGATTTGACCTACGAGGAGGAGTCGATAGCTATTCTAGACCGGAAGGTTCGTCAGTTGAGATCGAAGAGTTATCATTCGGTTCGTGTGCAGTGGAGAGGTCAGCCTGTTGAGGCAGCTACCTGGGAGTCCGAGTCCGTTATGCGGAGCAGATATCCCCATCTTTTCACTGACTCAGGTACTATTCTATGTCCGTTCGAGGACGAACGATTGTTTTAGAGGTGGAGAATGTGATGACCCAAAAGGTCATCTTCTGTTTTAGAAACCGATTTCGTGTTCTGAGGCCTTAAAAACCTCCTTTTATCTCTCCTCGATTTGCGTGCACAGTTCCGGCGCAATTCTGGAAAGCCTTTATGTGGAAATTAGAGAAAATAATAATTTTTGCCTTTAAAAGTTAATTTTAGTTGACTTCGGTCAACATTTTGAGTAAACGGATGCGGACCCGTGTTTTGATGGTCCCCGAGGGTCCGTAGTAAAATAGGGGCGTATGTCTGGGATCGAATTCCGAGGTCCCTAGCCCGAGAAATAAATTTTTGATAAAAATTGTTAAACTGAAATTCCTAAGGTATTGAGAAATTAGTAAATGTTTGATCTCGTTAGTATCGGGCCCATATTTTGGTTCCGGAGCCCGGTACAGGTTTAATATGATAATTACATCATGTCTGCGAAATTTGGTGAAAAACGGAGTTTATTTGACATGATTCGGACCTTTGGTTGAGAAAAAAGAAGTTTTAAAACTATCTTTAAAACTTCATGTGTTTTGGTGTTGAATTCAGAGTTCTAGGTGTTATTTTGACGATTTGATCGTATGAGCAAGTTTGTAGGATGTTTTAAGACTTGTGTGCATGTTTGGTTCGGAGCCCCGAGGGCTCGGATGAGTTTTGGATAGGCTACAGAGTGAATTTTGAACTTTAGAAATTTGCTGGTGTAACTGGTATCTGTAGCAGGCCTCTGATCTCGCAAATGCGAACCAAGCAGGCATGGCTATTGCGAGGTATTGATCGCAATTGCGAAGAAAGCCTCGGCTAGTAGAGTTCGCAAATGCGGACATATCTCGCAATTGCGAAGGGGGTTTGGGGAAGGGCATGTTCGCAAATGCGAACATTTACTCGCATTTGCGAGGAACAATGTTCGCAATTGCGACACTTTCTTCGCATTTGTGAAGGCAGCAGGATTGTGAAGAGCTTCACATTTGCGATGGCTCCTTCGCATTATGCGACATCTGCAGCTGTTCAAAACATAAGTTAGACGGAATTTTCTCCGATTCGCCACAGTTTTCAAATCCTAGAACCCTAAAGGCGATTCTCCCAAGACCAATTCTTCCCCAAAACTTTGGTAAGTGATCCTAGCCCACTTTCTTTCAATTTCCCATCATATCTCATGAATTTCCGACCAAAGATCTAAGATCTCTATGGTAGAAATTGGGGGTTTGGGTAGAATTAGGGATTTTTATAAATTGGTGATTTAGACCTCGATTTGGGGTCGGATTCCAAAACCAATTGTATATCCGGGCTCAGGGGTGAATGGGTAATCGGGTTTTTGTCCGAATTTTGAGTTTTGACCAAGCGGGCCCGGGGTCGGGTTTTGACTTTTTGGGAAAAATGTTGGGAAACCTATAATTATGCATTGAAATTAATTTTTTAGCATTAATTGATGTTATTAAGTTAATTATGACTAGATACGAGTGGATTGATGGTGGAATCAAGAGGTAAAGTGGTAATTGAGCTTTGAAATACCCGTTGGCTTGAGGTAAGTGTTTGGTCTAACTTTGACTTGAGGGATTAGGGATCCCCGACTTATTTGCTATGTGAAATTCCATGTGTGTGGCGTATAGGTGTGGTCACTAGTACCTATGCACCGCAAATTATTTCTTTAGACTGTTCCCTTCCCCGTTTCCTAATATATTATTTTCCTGTCTTAACTGATACTTGCTTATTGATGCTTCCTTGCCTAATCACTTCTTGTTAAATGTGATTTTCTCTATTGAAGGTATTAATTGTTCTGTTGTTTCATTATATTAAATTATTGGTTTAAGTTGGTTTATTGGTGCTTCATGGTACACTTTGGTTGGTCTCTATGTGTAGTATTAAGTGTTGAAGTTTCATAATTGCATAGATCTCCCGTTGTTATGATTTGAGGAATAAATGTTGTGGGGGGTTTGAGCTAAACTGTGAAATACTTGTTCCTAATTTGTGATTGGTACTGATATGGTGGGATCGGGTTGCACGCCGCAACAGGAGGAATAAGGGTGAAATGTGATTGTCTGGTGGGTTGCGCACCGCAAAACGGAGTAATAAGGGTGGACAGGTGGGATCGGGTTGCATGCCGCAACAGGAGGAATAAGGATGATACATTGAGGAGTAATAAGGATGGACTGGTGGGATCGGGTTGCATGCCGCAACAAGGAGTAATAAGGGTGAATGTTCATATTGTTATTGATCATATGGTGAGATCGGGATGCGCGCCGCATCATTTGTTGTTTATGTATTCTTCTTTTGCTGAGATTCATTATTTTAGTGTTGAAACTCTCTTAAGGATTTATTATAGCTGAGTATTGGTAGAACAACTGGGTTCCGTATTTATTAAATGCAAGTTACTGTCCTATTTCATTCTGTATCGTCGTTTTGCTTTATTATAAACTGTTGCAGGATATATTGTTGTATTGATACTGCACTTGCACTTTTTTTGCAGATTTCGGAGCTGGTAGTGGCTGATTGAGAGGTCGATTGCTGATACTTCATTCAGGAGATCCAAGGTAGTCCTGCAGGCGTCCGCAGGCCCTGGCGTTCCCTCCTACAAACTATATCTTTGTTTTATTTACTTTCGAGACAGATGTATTTTTCTTTCAGACCAGTATTTGTAGTAATCTGTAGGAAGTTCGTGAGTTGTGACACCAGTTTCTGGGTGGTAACAGTTTTCGCTTTATGTTAATAGTATAAGGATAATTAGTTAATTATGCACTTCCCCTTTTATGTCCATTGATCTAGTTTTGTTAAATTTTAATTATAAAAGGTAAAGGAAAAGTGTGAATAGAATTCTAACATTGGCTTGCCTAGCGAGTGCGATGTTAGGCGCCATCACGGTTCCGACGGTAGAAAATTCGTGTCATGACACGGTGTTTGAGGAACTTTTTTGTTTTGGGTGGAAAAAACATGGAGAAGAAGGCTTTTCAATTCATTTCAAATAGAGTTGTCATTTTTGCGTGGGACCCACAAACCACTTTACCTTTATTTTTATTTATCTAACCCTTTCTGCTGCCTACACTCCACTAACTTATTTTCTTTCCTTTGTTTATAACTTAAGTAAGCAAGTGGGCCCTACAAGCACACCTGTCAGGAGCAAAAGGAGGACTCTTTGTTGGGTGAGTCTCGCCCAAAATAAAATTTCTCTATATTGTCTATAAAGAAAATTGCTTTGAGGAAATCTTGGCAAACTAAAATGCTTTTGTTCCTACGACTGACATGAAGGTTTCCAGTAAATGGTACTGGTGATGGTATACACGTGAAGGCTTCTCACTTATACTATGCTAGTTTCGGACACGTGTGTTTCACGTGTATTCCATATCAATTTTCACAAAATATATATCAAAATAATTGTGATCACAAGTATATTATAAATAGTAGCTTTTGTTGGAAACAGAATGATAAATCAGACTTTACGAGAAGTTTCCACTAGAATACTGATTATTTTATGTATAATTATATTAGTTTTATTTGATGAGATACAATATGTTTTATCCTATCATCTCGATTTGCTTTATCGTTATCATAACTCTTGTAGAAAACATAAAATATCCCTTTTGCACTATAATATATAGTTATTCATGTGGGAAAATATATTTTTGAAATTATCTAACCATGAATTTTATCAAATGCTAGAAAAAATGCATCGAAAATTATTTTAGAAAGAAATTGGACACATATCATTCATTTTCTGACAGGAAAGGATGCATTTTGTTTAAAACTACTTTTTGTTCTTTCTTTGTTGGTTTTTGTTAGAGAAACTCCTACTACATTCAAATGTTTAGCCCCTTAAAAAGTATGATATTGTATACGGTAAAATTGGAGGGTCCAATTCTTCGTCATCAAGGCACCTCATTAGATCATCTTGAAGGCTCGAGGCTACAAGGCTACGGTCGAGTTTCCTCCCTCGAGGTTCATCGACGCTCGACCTTGGGACAATGTTGACCCCGGCTACGATAGAGATGGGGAATTCCCAAGGCGTGCAGCTAGAGCCGACAAATTCTGTCAGGCTAGCCCAAACCCGAATCAGGGCATCAACTAGATGTCCCATCTCCATATCTTTGTAATTAATGCTATTTGTACTATGTTGGGATTTTTCCTCCTATATAAAGGGGATCTTTTCCAGTTTGTAATTAGGGGTGGCTCCATACTTAATACACAAGAACATTCTCTCTGCTCTCTAACACATTCTCTTGATATTATTGCTCCCACTTATCATCTTCATTATTGTTCATCATTTATTGCTTATCACTGGCCATAAAGAGCCTTCGTTGATTTTATTATAACTGTTAGTCGCTCTTCAACTGCCTTCGATAGCTCCCAGCCGAGCATCGGAATCGACCTCGAGGCCCCGAATCGACAAGCTCGAGGCCCCGATTGTTAACCTATCCGTTTGATTATCACCTTATTCCTAACTCTTATCTCGTTTCTAAATCTCATATATAGCATCAACTGCTTAACAACCGACATAAAAATAGATCACGTATTTTTAGAGTCTCATAACCAAATTTAATTGTTATTACCATTTTCACGATAAACAGTTTGGTGCCCACCGTGGGGCTAAAAATAATAGTGATTATTTTCTTGCTGGTTTCATTACACAGCGCAAGTTATCTTTCACGCTTTTTTCTTGTCCAAAAATCTTTGGTTTCAGGTCGAAATGTCTGATTCAGTAAACAACAATCTTGAGAACCACAGAGAGAATGGTGTGGTTGTCCCAGGTGTTGGTATGCCACCACAAAGCCTTGAGAACGCACCAGGACCAATTCCAATGGATGAAGTCTCGCGTGACGCCCAACCAGTCGATGTAAGCTCCCACACCAACAGGAGTGTGCACCAAGGAGACCAACAAGAAGCCCAGAAAACCGCAGCTCGGGAAGAACGGGAGGTTAGCCTTCATGTTATTTTTGAAATGTTGATGGCACAACAGTTGGCTATTGCTCAGCTGTAAAGTCACCAGAAAACTCCTAGCACGATAGCACCAGGGACAGCTCCCCCGACCGAGAAGGTACTGGAGAGATCGAGCAATAACGGGTCGATAGCCGATCCCGCCATCGTAAAGATGCTCGAGGAGCTCACCAGAAGCATCGAATCGGGCGAGAAAATGATATAAGCCAACGACAAGAAGGTCGAGATCTACAACTCCAGGGTCGACCAAATTTCGGGCGCACCCCCGATCCTGAAAGGTGTGGCTTCAAAGAAGTTCGTACAGAAGCTTTTCCCACAGGAAGCAGCCCCGAAGTCCATTCCAAGGAAATTAAGAATGCCGGACCTTCCGAAGTATAATGGGACCTCGGACCCCAATGAACACATTACCGCATACACCTGTGCAGTGAAGGGAAACGACCTGAAAGACGACGAGATCAAGTCCGTCTTGCTGAAGAAGTTCGGAGAAACACTTTCTAAAGGGGCAATGATGTGGTATCACAACCTGGCCCCAAACTCAACAGATTCATTTGCCATGCTGGCAGATTCTTTTATTAAGGCACATGCCGTTGCCATCAAAGTAGCAACAAGGAAGTCCGACGTCTTCAAGATCAAGTAGAGGGAGAGTGAAATGCTGCGAGAGTTCGTATCCCGCTTCCAAATGGAATGAATGAAACTACCACCGATCTCCGACGAATGTGAAGTGCACGCCTTCACTCAATGTCTGAATGAACAAAGCTCGTTGGCTTCGAAGCAGTTGAAATAGAATCTGGTTGAATATCCCGCCGTGACCTGGTCGGACGTTCACAACCGATATCAATCTAAAATCAGGGTCGAAGACGACCAACTAGGAACCCCCTCAGGCTCGGTATACCCAAGCAAGCTTCTGGCGAAGCCGAAGCCAAATAAAGCAAGGTACCAGCCGTACACATACACCTTTGGTTGAGCCCGACTAAACAAAGCAGAGGACCGTACCGCGTCCTCATCACAAGCGACTGAAACACACCAGGGCTCGAAACATCGTCGGCACATTCTACACTAAGGTACGACCATCTCCCTTTTCATTTTATATACTTCATACTAACCTTTATGTAGGCGTCCGACCGAGGCGGTCGAAACGCTAACCCAATTCGAAGACCTTAAGGTTTTAAAGAATCCGTTGCACTCTTTTCCTTCGGCCGGGTTTTTATCCCAAAAAGGGTTTTACCGGTAAGGTTATTAACGAGGCAACATCCATATGCTACCTAAGGAAGACTCAACAAAGTATTCAAGGCTTCCTTTGCAATCAACCTAGCATCCCCCCGGGAGATCACCTAATCGGAGAAGTCAAGGTACGCCGAATGGGGTCTCGAAAGGAAAAATATAAACCAAGCCAAACGGTCGAACAAACTGTGTCCGTATAGAATAGTCGGGCCCCTGACGGCTATAACATGTATACTTGTACCAAGTAATCGAAGAATACTTTTCATCAAAGCATTCCACGCTTCAAAAGAAACTCGACATTTTTGCAAAAATGACTCCTCTGTCAAAAACATCCCGAACACTTGGGGGACTGGCGTCAACAATTCAACACCTGAACGACCCCGGGTCGGAACTCCAAACTCATAAGCCCTCAACGAGGCAATATCAAAATTACAAAACGTCTCAAAAGCCGAAAGCGTCCCGAACGCTCGGGGACTGGCGTCAAAATCTCAAAAGCAACATGACCTCCGGGCCGGAAACTTCGGAATCGTAAGCCCTAAATGAGGCAATACCAAATTTTCAAGTAATGGCTCCCGAGCCGAGAAAGCCTCGATAACTCGGGACTGCCGTCAATTGCCATCTCCATCGCAATGGCTCCCGAGCCGAGAAAGCCTCGATAACTCGGGGACTGCCGTCAATCGCCATCTCCATCGCAATGGCTCCCGAGCCGAGAAAGCCTCGATAACTCGGGGACTTCCATCAATCGCCATCTCCATCGACTTATCGAAAACCCGAGGCCATAAGACCCCAAGCAGGCAGACTCGGTCTTGCAAGACCTACATAAGGCAATAATAATATCTGTAAGACCTCAAGCAAGGCATGAACAATACTTGTACCAAGTATCCAAAACTGTAAGACCTAAAAGAAGGCATGAACAATACTTCTACCAAGTATCCAAAACTGTAAGACCACAAGCAAGGCATGAAAAATACTTGTACCAAGTATCCAAAACTGTAAGAACTCAAAGGCATGAAAAACTTGTAAGACCTTACTAAAGGCATAAACCCGATCTCAAAGTTTCGGCTATATATCAAACTTGTAAGACCCCTAAAAGGCATACCCTTGATATAGACGCCGAAACTACTTCACTCAGGATCAAAAATGGCTCCGGCCAAGCACAAATGACAACGGTCACAAGGCTGTACCAGCCAAACTAACGCGACTCAGGGACGCCCGACCGTCGCTACAAAATCACAGGCCTTCAATTACTTCAAATCTACTTCGAAAAGAACTGGTTAAAACAGGCTACCCTCGACATAGGCAAAAGAGCTTCGACCATTTCAGCTCCTAAACACTGTCTTTGAGATACTCAGCCTCGGAGCCAAACCTCCCGAGGTGCTCGATCATCGCCATATAACGACTCGTAATCGAGGTTCTTTTTTGAACCGTCGAAGAGTCAGGCAAATGTTATTTCAAAAGTCTTTAACGAGGGAAAATTAAAGCCTATAAAAGATTGCATCGACCCAAAAGCGTAAGAGCCTCTGTCGCTAGCCCACATTAAAGGTCGCATCGACCCAAAGCGTAAGAGCCACTGTCGCCAGCTTCAAATTCAAAAACTTGAGGGTCGAATGAGCTCGAGATGATACCCGACTCGGAGACTGAACCCAAAACAGTTAAACTAAATACGCCCAAGGGAGAAAGCGTAGAGCCTTTGACGCCAGCTCACATTAAAGGTCGCATCGACCCAAAAGCATAAGAGCCACTGTCGCCAGCCCATACAAAAGGTCGTACCGATCGAGCGCGTAAGAGCTTACGGGCCAGCCTAATGAGCCCCAGGGCCATACTATGAATCTAAGGGTTCTTTTCAAATCAAAGACCAGTTCGTCTGGCTAAAATCAAGGCAAAAAGAAATACAGGAGGAATAAAACCACGAGGTTTCCTTCTATACGTATATGCGAGGAAGTACAAGCTCCATTTACAACATATTTTGAAAGTACTATATACGGAATCAGCAAATGAAATCTACGTCCCTCTTGGGGACTATGGCCCGTCAGCCTCATCTTGGCTGTCCTCGGCGTCGGACAGAAGTAACTGAGCACCACATTCATCCGCCCTCGCCTGCTTCACCTCTTCCGAGAGGTCGAAACCCCTAGCACGGATCTCCTAGAGGGTTTTACTTCGGGACTCACACCGAGCATATTCCCTACCCCTGTCCTTGCTGTCAAGAATCCTTCTCAGCTCAGCTTGAGCATCGGCAGCGTCCTTCAAATAGACCGCCACTTTCTGGTCAGCCTTATTTCGGCTCATTACAGCTTCAGCCCGGGCATCCACAACCTCGACCTTTACCTTCAAAAACTCTGACTCGAGTTTTGTGATCACATCTATTCAAACCAAGCTATTATCACGAGCTAAGCGAAGTTAAACCTCAAAGACGGAAGCTTTAGCCAGAGCACCCTTCTCCGCTGAAGCCTGAACGTCCACCGGAGCCCTCAGCTCATCATGCTCGCGCTTGGCTCGGCCAACTTCGCTTCGAAGGCGTTCCAGGACCTCCATCAAAGGGAAGTTAGGCTCTAATAAGCCAACGGCATCATCACAAGTTCCGAGGTGGTACCCGACCTCGAGGACACTCCATCAAAGAGAAGTTAGGCTCTGAGAAGCCAACGACATCATTGCGAAACCCGAGGTGGTACCCGACCTCGAGGATCTCCATCAGAAAGAAGTTAGGCTCCAAGAAGCCATTGGCATCAACCAGTAGAGTCATGCATTCAAAATCTCCACAAACGCAAATAAAAGGAAACATAGCACAAATCAAAGACAAGTCCACGAAGGCTTGCGTCATAGGTATGATATCATCAGTATGACATCGTCACAGGAAGTCCAAAGAAATGGATGTCAAAATTGTTTCTTATCGCTCCTCTCCAAGAAATGCGGGGACTATTTGTACACGGTGAAATTGGAGGGTCCAATTCCTCGTCAACGAGGCACCTCAGGAGATCATCTCGAAGGCACGAGGCTACAAGGCTACGATCGAGTTTCCTCCCTCGAGGTTCATCGACGCTCGACCTTGGGACAATGTTGACCCCGACTATGGTAGAGATGGGGAGTTCCCAAGGTGTGCATCTAGAGCCGACAAAGTCTGTCAGGCTAGCCCAAACCCGAATCAGGGCGTCAACTAGCTGTCCCATATCTTTGTAATTAATGCTATTTGTACTATGTTGGGATTTCCTCTCCTATATAAAGGGGATCTTTGCCATTTTGTAATTAGGGGTGGCTCCATACTAAATACACAAGAACATTCTCTCTGCTCTCTAACACATTCTCTTGAATTATTGCTCCCATTTATCATCTTCATTATTGTTCATCATTTATTGCTTATCATTGGTCATAAAGAGCCTTCGTTGATTTTATTATAACTATTAGTCGCTCTTCAACTGCCTTCGATAGCTCCCGGTCGAGCACCGGAATCGACCACGAGGCCCCGAATCGACAAGCTCGAGGCCCCAATTGTTTTACCTATCAGATTGATTATCACCTTATTCCTAACTCTTATCTCGTTTCTAAATCTCATATATAACATCAACTGCTTAACAACCGACATAAAAATAGATCACACATTTTTAGAGTCCCATAATCAAATTTAATTGTTATTACCATTTTCACGGTAAACAGATATTTCTCTAGAATCTAATTTCTGTTAAAAATCCAATTCTGACTAATAATCGAGAGCAAAAGTTTGCTCACATAGAAACATCATCAACTAAGCCTTCATTTTGAAATGTCAGATGGATACATACATAGAAATTGAGAACCAAATTAAAAAAAAAAAAAACTAAAATTATAATTTATATCAGGTAGCACTCAATGAATAATTATACTACCATAATTGCTACAATATTTCTGAGTGAGCCGAATTAATATAAACTCTATTATTTTTACATATACAGTACTGAAATTATACACCAAATAAAGAAAAAAGGAAAAAAAAAGATGAAAACGTTACATGAACCAGTTACTTACTTTAGTAGAGAAACCCTGCCTTGCCGTAGATCCCAAACTTTGCTTCTTCCTTTAAATATCAAACAATATGGTATAAACAAATTAAATGCTTGAAAGTTTGCTTGTAGAATGCTTTGACATTGTCTAGCCACATAAGGATGGATAGTGTTATATCGTCATTAGTAAAGAAGAAACAACATCACAACAATGAGATGGCAGATACGACTTTTCGGTTCTACAACGGATGAACCATTTAGCAATTTATTTAAGAGACTAAAAATATTACCATTCACACCTTATTCATTGGGTTGTTTTCAAAATATATTGAATTAGAAACAATTCAAAGGTTGGTGATGCCTAGAATTCCCAAGAAATTCTAGACGTAGGATTTTCAATTAACAACCTTCATGCAACTATTATTTAATATTTAATAGGAGGTTACTTATTAATATTGAAAGTCAAAGGGCTGCCAATTCCATGTTTGTCTTTATTACAAATAAATATTTTCTTTTTTAATTAATTTTATTAGAATGTATATTTACATTTTTGTACAAAATTGTATTTGAAATAATATCATGTTGAAGGGTAATATAGTCATTCAACTTTATAGGGCCATTTTAGACTTTTAAGTTTTTAGTTTGATCTTCATGCTTATAATATAGTTTGATGATTATAAGTGAGAAGCTGCGAAATAAAAATTGAATTACCAAAATATCCATTAAAAATTAAATTGTCTTTTTACCCATTCATTTAATCTGCGGAGAAGGGTCAAAAATGCAATTGAACTATTGAAAAAGGTCTAAAAATACCTTCCGCCCACCTATTGGGATAAAAATATTCCTCAATCCACCTTTTGGTTCACTTATGCTCTTTGACCGTTAGATCAATGCTGAATTTAAAAAATAATTATTTAAATTTCATGTGACAACTTCTTATTGATCGAAATTAAAACATCTAACCTATTAGAAAGTTCCACCCATATTTACCCTTTTTCGGACTAACCCGCCCCAAACACAAACCTGACCCGAATAAAAAGTTCAAATAAAAAAAAAAGACGCCCCACTTCCATCTAACCCATGGATTTACATTGTAACGACCCGACCCGTCGTTTTGAGAATTAAAGTCCTGTTCGATGGCATAAGATCTCGAGAAGCTTCGAATTATGTGTTATGACTTGCCTGTATGGCCGAGTTCAGGTTTCAGATAATTCGTGGTCAATTTGGAAGAAGGATTCTTGTTTTAGAAGCTTAAGCGGTAAGAGTTTACTGGAATTTGACTTTTGTGTAAACGACTCCGGAATGAGGTTTTTATGGTTTCAATAGCTTCGTATGGTGATATTGGACTTAGGCGTGCATCCATATTTGGATTTGGAGGTCTGTAGGGTAATTTGAATCATTTCGGCGAAATTTGGAAAGTTGAAGTTTTGGAAGATTGAGAGGTTTGACCAAGAGTTGACTTTGGTGATATCGGGGTCGGAATGCGGTTTTGAGAGTTGGATTAGCTCCGTTATGTTATTTGAGACTTGTGTGCAAAATTTGAGGTTATTCTGAGTTGATTTGATATGGTTCGGCACGAGTTTGGAAGTTGAAAGTTCAAAAGATCATTAAGTTCGATTTGAGGTACGGTTCGTGGTTTTTATGTTGTTTGATGTGATTTGAAGCTTCTAATACGTTTGTATCGTGTTTTAAGACTTGTTGGTATGATTGAATGCGGTCCCGAGGGGCTCGGGTGTGTATTGGATCATTGGTTGAGAAACTAGTTAAGTTAAGGATTTGGAGTTTCACCATGGTCAATATCAGCTCAAGATGAGCTCTTTTCGGTGTTTTGAGTGCGCGAGCAGGATTGTAGCGTGTTTTATGATTGCAATGCATATATGATTTTTGTCTGGGAGATTCCGAATGAGTTTTGGGTGCTAAAACGAAAATTCTTGGTTGCTGATTTTCTGGTATAAATTAATTACGAAATTTATCCTTAACTTTTAAGAATTCATTTAAAACTTCAAAACTATCTCCTTTATTATAAGGTCAAATGGAGTGATTCAAAAGCCTAACTTGACTAAAATTTCATAAGAAATCCATATTGGCATTAAAAGCGAGTTTCGGGATCGTTTGGCATACAAAACGAGGCAGAACAACTGGGCAAAAATATTTAATATCAAGGGTTTGTTTATTTTGTCATATTTTGAGTTGGGAAGCTCGGATTTGGGCAATTTTTGAGGCGATTTTTACCATATAAATTGGGGTAAGTATTCTCTACTCGATTTTGATTATATTTTGTGAATCTATCTTCGTTTTTGGTAAATAAATTGTGAATATTAAAGAGAAAATTGGGGGGTTTTGTACAAAGTTTTATAGATTGAATTTTTGAGTTTTAAACATCGTTTCGGAGTTGGATTTGGGTGAAACTAGTATGGTTGGACTTGTATCGGAATGGGTATTCAGGTTTTGTAAAAATTATCGGGTTCCGAGGTGCGTGTCCGGGGTTTAACTTTTGGGTTGGCTTTTTAGTTCTTGTTAAATATTTAAGCTTTATTATCCAAAATTATTTTCTATGAGTTTTATTTATGGTTTGAAGTTATTTTGGCTATATTTGAGCTGTCCGGAGGTTGTTTCACTCGAGGAGTTCATTTTAGAGTAAAGGTCTATCTTCTTTGAGTTAAGTATCTTGCCTAACTTTATGTGGGGGAACTACCCCTTGGAATTTGGGTCTTTCGTGCTAATTGTGTAATGTGAAGTCCGTGTACGAAAGGTGACGAGTACGTGCTCGGGCTTATTTGTGAAAATTTGATCGTTTAGGGCTCTTAGGTTCTTATGCTGATTAGATATAAAGTTGCTTTGTCATGTTAGATCCCCCCATTTACTAAATTCACCCTTACATGTCCTATTTTCAATTACTGGCTCCATGTTTTACCCTTATTGTCGATTAAGCTCTTATGTACCTTAACTGAAGTTGTTGCCTCTTTTATTGTTATGCTATCCTTTCCGCAATTGTTTATCTTTAAATGAAGTTATTATTAAGTTTTCCATAATCTGCTCACCGTTAATTGAACTTGCTGAACCTCTTCCGCAATTGCTATACCCTCAGTGAAGACTGGTTATCCCTTATAATTGTTGACTTACCCTTAATTGGAGTCATTGCTTCATGTATCCATTTATCGTTGTATTGTATTTATGTGGGATCATTGCTACACAATATATCTTTCTTGTTGAACAATTTCTATGTTGTACCATTATCTCCTGTTATGTCTTTCCTTGTGAGTTCGTTATTCCATCTTTTTGTGTTCTGGAGTTCCTCGGCTGATTTACTTGCTGTATTCTTGTGTTATAGTCGTTGTTGCAGTGGTATTCAGTGTTGTGTTTGCACGAGGTTTCTTCCGTGCAGATCTTATTGTGGCACGAGGTTTCTTCCGTGTAGATGTTATTGTGGCACGAGGTTTCTCCCATGCAAATATTATTGTGGCACGAGGTTTCTGCCGTGTGGATGTTATTATTGCACGAGGTTTCTGCCGTGCGGATGTTATTGTGGCACGAGGTTTCTTTCGTGCGGATGTTATTATGGCACGAGGTTTCTGTCGTGTGGATGTTATTGTGGCACGAGGTTTCTGCCGTGTGCATGTTATTATGGCACGAGGTTTCTACCGTGTGGATGTTATTGTGGCACGAGATTTCTGCCGTGCGGATGTTATTGTGCACAAGGTTTCTATCGTGCAGATGTTATTTTGGCACGAGGTTTCTTCCGTGTAGTGGTTATTGTTTTCATGAGGTTGCTTCCGTGCTGTTGTGTTTCATTTTTACGATTTGAGACTACGAGGTGGTACCTCGGGAGGGCTCTTTTGTCATTTTCCCTTTTCTGTGCATTTGTCTGTGATTGTTGTTTCCTTAGCATACTATCAATTGTTCTCCTCCGTGTTGCATTATTTGCTCAGTTTATGTAGTTACTGTTGTTGTGTGGGTAGTTGCTTCAAACTTCGTTGCTGTCTTATTTACACTGTGTATTTCATGGTGATAATTTTTTATGTGCCATTCATTGTCTTTGGTCTTATTTGTTGACTTGAATTTGGCGGTAGAACACTTGCACAAGCATACACGTAGATGAATCACCCACATCGGTTTAAGGAGATGAGTCCTGACATTATTGACCATTACATGTACTCTTGTCTACTTGCCATCTATGTGAGAGTTGTCCTCTTGGAAAAGCGACTAGGGAGTAGAGACCCTATGTCTAAAATAAAATTAACTAGGGAGTGGAGACCCTATGTTGGAAAAGCAACTAGGGAGTGGAGACCCTATGTCTAAAATAAAATAAACTAGGGAGTGGAGACCCTATGTTGGAAAAGTGACTAGGGAGTGGAGACCCTATGTCTAAAATAACTTCAACTAGGGAGTGGAGACCCTATGTTGGAAAAGCAGACTAGGGAGGAGACCCTATTTCTAAAATAAATTCAACTAGGGAGTGGAGACCCTATGTTGAAAAAGTGACTAGGGAGTGGAGACCCTATGTCTAAAATAAATTCAACTAGGGAGTGGAGACCCTATGTTGTTAAAGTGACTAGGGAGTGGAGACCCTATGTCTAAAATAACTTCAATTAGGGAGTGGGGATCCTATGATGGAAATGCGACTAGGGAGTGGAGACCCTATGTCTAAAACAAAATCAACTAGGGAGTGGGGATCCTATGATGGAAATGCGACTAGGGAGTGGAGACCCTATGTCTAAAATAAATTCAACTAGGGAGTGGAGACCCTATGTTGGAAAAGCAGACTAGGGAGCGGAGACCCTATGTCTAAAACAAAATCAACTAGGGAGTGGAGACCCTATGTTGGAAAAGTGGACTAGAAATTGGGACCCTAGGCTACCATGATTTTGAATTTTTCTTCTCTTCTTCTTCTTCTTCTTCTTTTTTGCATGGAATGAGTGACTGCGGGAAAGAATTTTGGAGGGGGCTTCCCTTTTTGGATTGTTGCTGCAAAGCTGTTTCTAGCTCTTGCGCAGTTTCTTTTTGGTCGCACCTGCTTCTTGCAAGTTGCTTTGAATTAGTGGTTGGTTTTGTGGCCTTGATTATTTCATTCACTTGGTCTCGGCCCCTTTCATCTGCAACCGGTTGTTTCCTGAATACCGATTGCATTTCTGACTCTGGAGAAACTCTGGCTCTTCCGGACTTTGCCATGACGATTGGTCGATAGTACTCCACCTTTTCAACTTTATTTTGCCTCTATAGGCCCTTCCCTTCTGACTTGTTTTTTTTTTCTTTTTTTCTTATTCTTTTTTTTTTAACTTCGGAGCATTGGGGAACTTTAGCTCCTCCAACTTTGTCGCAATGGCTAGTCGCGTGGGACTTAACCTTTTCCAACTTTATTTCGCCTTTGTAGGCCTTTCATTTTTGGATTCTTTCTTGCAAATCAGAGCATTTGAGGCACTTTCACTTTTCAAACCTTTGCCAGGACAGTTAGCCACGTGGGACTCAACCTTTTTAACTTCATTTTGCCTTTGTAGGCACTTCGATTTGATTTTCTCCTTCCAAGAGTTTTCCATTCCAAAACATCAGCTACCATGGCCGGTCGAAGTCGACTTGATGCCCCCTGACGAGGTTGGTTGACTTTTGCATATTAGCTTGTATCAAACGAAAGCCCTGTAAATCAGTCTTGCTATCTCTTCTTTGCCTCAGCTTTGGAACAGAGTTAGACCGAAAGGGATTCAAAGAAAACAAACAATGGAATGGAGAATGAGTTTAAAACAAGAAGTGTCCCTTTCGGGGAAAGGAAAGAAGGACTTATCTGGAGTACATGCGGACTTCAATGAACATGACATGCCTTTTGGACTGGATGCCTGATCTGTATAAACTGTCCGACTCTCAGAAATTCATCACAACTTTTGCCTCAAAATCAAGAAACCTTGCTAGGACTCTGTTGATGCCGATGGCTGTGAGGATCCTCTTTTCAATCAGGGGCGCCCTTTTCCGGTTTTCACGAGCTGACCTGATTTCTCTTCTCACCATCGCCTTATAGTGCTCTTTGCGAGTTTTCACTAACAAGACTCTCTAATTTTCAATTTCTCTGCTTACCATCGCCTTACGGTGCCCGTGTAGATTTCCACCAATACGATTCTTTCATTTTATTTCTCTCATTTTGACTGTATCGGATCCAAGTAGCTGCATTATCCGATCCTTGAACATTCTCACCGATTGATCGGAAGGACTTGAACAGGATTTGGGGTAAAAAGAGTTTGGATGGAATTACAACCTTGGAACCTTTCTGGCGGACCGTCGCGGAACCATTATAACTTCTGCCCCAGTTTCAACCTTGGAAGGGAATGTGGATTTTTGTTTTGGTGTGACTGAACCCTAGAGAGATGCTACCTACGTATCCTTTCGGAATCAAGTTGAACGTAGTTCAGGGAACTTTGTTTTTTTTTTTTGATTTTTTTCTGTTTTGTTTTCCTTTCTCTTTCTTTTCCTTCTTCCTTTTTTTTGTTTTTCATTTCATTTTCTTTTTGCTTTTCTTCCCCCTCTTTTTTGTATCTTTCTTTTTCTTCCCTTTTTTTTCATTTCTTTTTTTCATTTTTCAATTTTTTTTCAATAACACTTTCAGGTTCCAAAGAGGTTAATCAAAGAAGAGTAACCGGCTCAAAGATTTAGCAAAGGGTTAAAGTGTTTGGGTAGCGAGAATGAAAGCCTTCGTCATCCCAACCGGAGAACATTAATGCTATATATAGGATCCAACATAGTACCTTTTGACTGCATTTGCATTGACAGTTGTTTCAGGGATATTTTCTTCGATGTGTCCCAAGTACAACGCACTTTTTTGGCAGTACTCTTGTTGCAATGTACGGACCTTTCTAATCTAGAACCAATTTTCCTTCAGCCGTTCCAACTCTTTGTTTTATTTCCTTAAGCTTATCTTCATTGCAATCTAATTCTTGATTCATTATTTCGAAGTCTGACAGCGTTTTAGGATCAGTGCATGAAGTCCGCAACCATGTCATGCTATTGAAATCTGCATTAACAGAACTAAAAAGAGAATAAGAAAAACGACAAGATTAAGAAAAGAGACATTCCTGGACAATAAAATATTAATTTCATTTGATTTTTGATTTTTTTTGAAGATAGAAGGGTTTACATCGGAAAGTAAGACAATAAAGTAAAACATCCGGATCACACCCTGAGATAATCCGGACGCAGAAAGGATAGCAAGACTGGCTACTAAAACTCCCGTCTGATGGGGAATTTTCATGCTTGGCGACCATTTTTTTGCTTCTCTTCTGTCTCGGCAATGGCTGCAATGGCCTTCAGTGCCGATCAAATTCCTCATCTTTACAAATCATTCCGACTATTGGCCCGATGTTGTGGGCATGCAACAGATTGTTCATCACATCAGGAGCTTCTTCATCCCGAAAAACAATTCTTTGAGCTTCAATCAAATCTTCAACTGCCTTTTTGAGGGTCCAACAGTCTTCTGTATTGTGTCCCACTGCTCTAGAGTGATATTCACATCTATCATCAACTCGGTGCGATGGGGACTCGGGGTTCGGCCGGTTCGGGGTCACTGACTGCAATAGATTTAGCCTGATTAGCTTTCGGAACAAGCTTGAATACGATTCACCAATAGGGGTGAACTGATTCTTTCTGAAAGGCTCTCTTGGGCGAGGATTGTACTGGGGAACATTTGGTTGGGGATTGTATGGAGCTTGGTAGGGATAGGCATTTATAGGAGGTGGAGCTCGGTTTTCCGGATAATGTTGTGGCCGCGGGTAAGTTTGCGCATTCATCACCGCATAGGGAGGCGGTGCCACGGCATAAGCAGCATCTTGAAGGGGATAATAGTGTGGTGGGACCATAGGAGGCACATATGATTGGCTGAATGACCTGCGGTCCCCCCTCGAGCTTGAAACCATCATGACTCCCTCTTCACTCCCATTTCCATTTATCAAACCCTCTGAACCATTTTGAACATATGATGATGTAGCTTTAAAAGCAGCATGACTCAATATTCGACCCGTTTTTAGCCCATTTTCTACCATCTCCCAATTTTGATAGCCTCAGCGAACGACTTTCCCATAGCGAACATCATGTTCTGGAAGTAATCAGCCTCTTGGGCTTGTAGAAAGACCGTGACCATTTCAATTTCGTCCATTGGAGGTTTACCCTGGTAGCTTGCTCACGCCATTTGACAGCATATTCACGGAAGCTTTCTGCAGTTTTCTTTTTCAAATTGGACAAAGAGTTTTTGTCGGGAGCGATGCCCACATTGTACTGGAACTGGCGCACAAAATCTCAGGCCATATCGTCCCACACGTGCCAATGAGTAATTTCTTGATCCGTATACCACTCAAAAGCGATTCTGGTGAGGCTTTCCCTAAAATAGGCCATTAGCACCTCCTCTTTTCCACCAGCACCCCTTAGCTGGTTACAATATCGTTTCAGATGAGCGACCGGGTCTCCGTGCCCGTCGTACTTTTCAAATTTTGGCATCTTGAAGCCAGCTGGCAAGTGGACATGGGGAAGCATACATAGGTCAGAGTATGAGACACTCTTTTGGCCACTCAGACCTTGCATGTTTTTCAGGCTTTGTTCTAGGCTTTTCATCTTTCGAGCAATTTCCTCTTGCTCAGGATTTTTAACAACCTTTTCTTGCTCCATGGAGAGATCATATTGCGGAGGTTGAGTGAAGGAGTACGGGGTCACATATGTTATTTCTGGTTGAAGCAGTGGACCCTGAAAGATGAACATTGGAGGCGGTGCCCTTGAAGTCGGTGCCTGGGGGCGAACCACAGAAGTCATGCCAGGATCATTGGAGGGCATTGGAGGGTGCCCGCATGGGATGAGCGGGTTGGGCACAGGGGCGTTGGTAACCTCACCTGAGCTAGGGATCAACTCAGGGAACCTAGGGATTGCATTTGGCGGTTCCCTACCATTAGACTAGGCGTCCCACATTTCCAATATGTGGAGACGCAACATCTTATTCTATTCAGCAGCTGCTGATTCTAGGTTCAGAATAGCCGATGTCAGGCTATCCTCAAGACCGATGACTAGTAGATTGCTTGTAGAGGCCATCTGTGCCTTTGGATCTTGTGAAGGAGGGGAGGCTAGACTACCAACAAAACCAACCACCAAAACCTGGCTATATTGCACACGCAACAAATTTGTTAGTTTTGAGATGCTTAACAGATAGGAAATCGCACGTTTGGATGAAATGCACCTAAACAGTTAAACATTTCTACCATATGTTTGAACGGTTGCATGTTTCATCCCGGCCTTAACTAACTCTCTCAGTATGTACCTCTTTTCTTTTATTTTTTGCCTCACTCTTCATTTTGTTTCTGCCGCTCTTTATTTTTGGCCTTCTCTCTCTGTTTTTTTTTGGTCACTTTTTCTTTCTTTTTCAAATTTTTTTTTCTTTTTTTTTTCAGATTATTTTTCTCTCAGTTTATTTATGACTATGATCGAATCCGATGGAGATTGCCTACGTATCATGATCCCGCATGAATCAGATCTTGCGTAGTTCGAGAAGATCGAGAACGGAGTAAATAAGCTAACTCTTTTTTTTTCACTTTCTTATAACACTCAGACCATGAAAGCGTATAGAAAAAGAACATAAGCTTTTTTTTATTCATTTCACTTTTTTTCTTATTCTTTATTGAATATTCAAAAGAAATGCTTTTAAAGAGGAAAGAAAATACTTTTGGATTTTTTACTTTGATTTTTTTTTGAAATTTTTGAAAGAAAGGCTTCTAAAGAAGAAAGAAAATATTTTGAATTTTTGGTTTTGATTTTTTTTTTTTATTATTTTTTGAAAGAAAGACTTCTAAAAAGAATTCTATTCTTTTGATTTGAACTTCGGGAATTTCAAAAGTAAAAGGAAAATGTATTTTTTTTTGAATTTTCATTTGTTTTCTCTTTTTCTAAACAAGAAAGAAAAATGTTTTTGAATTTTTGAGTTTTTTTAATTATTTATTTTATTTTCAAAAGTACTTCTAAAAGAAAGCGAAAATATTTTTGGACTTCAGTTTTTTTTTATGGACATTTTCAAAAGAAAGACTTCTAAAGAAGAAAAGAGTATTTTTGATGTTTTTGTTTCTGGTGATTTCTTTTTTTTTTTTTTGGAAAAATACCTCGAAATGAAGGAAACCCGTATTTTGGATTTTGATTATTGATTGATTGTTATTTTATTTCTTTTTCCCGTATGAAAGACTACAGAAACAAGTTTTTTTTTTGAGTTTAAAAACTTCTTTTTTTTTTTGAAATTTCTAAGGAAAGATTTCTAAAAAAAAAGGAACTAATGGAAAATATTTTTGGATTTTTTTGAAAATTGGGGTCGGAACTGATGAGGTTTGCCTACGTATCTCACATCCGGTGAGAATCAGACCCGCGTAGTTCGGTCAGTTTTGACATTAAAAAACATGATATTTGACTCACTTTTCCTTTTGAAATACATTTTCCTTTTTCTTTTCCTTTTTTTTCAAAAATTTTGGCAGAGTTTCGAGACATTTTCAAATACCGAGATTTTCAGAAACCGGGTAAATTCTCTATCCTACCACACTCTTTATTTCTCTCTTGATTTTCTTTTCCTAGCCAGTCAACATGCAAGCCGAAACAAATAAATATTCGTATAGCACGTAGGATACATCAGGATGGTCTGTGATTTTGGGTACACCTGTCCTAGACGGACCCAACCCCTATGTTGAGTCCCCAAGGTTGAATGCACGTGATGCAAATAAACGTTCCTACTAGGGATCCGGCATGGAGTTATGTTATTCTAAGTTTAAACCTGGGGTTGTGTTCTAAACCTGGCTTACCCGAGCGGACAAACTCGAGTCGAGGAGGGGGCAACGTACCGGGAGCACGAAAGTCTGCCCGGCTGTGTTGCTTGCCCATCCCCGGTCTATTTGGTATAACTCTAACAGAAAAGTGGGCCATGCGAACGTGAGCACCGTTTTTAAGAAGACTCAGGAGGGAGGCGTAAGAAGACATTTAAATACAGTTTAAGCAATATCAAAGCGGTAAATAAATGGCAATTGGCACATTAAGCCCACAAAATATAGTAATATCAACAATATAGCCAAATAAAATCACATTTAACAAGCTCGAATTCTTGAACCCTGAACCGGAAGTTCTGGGTTCTTCTCCCCAGTAGAGTCGCCAGAGCTGTCACACCTCCTTTTTACACACCCGAGAGGGTGTATGAGAGTTTTCCCAATTAAAGTGACATAAATCGAAATGGGATTAATTTATTTAATTTATCAGAATTGCCACTTGGAATAGTTCATTTGGTGTCCCAAGTCACCGGTTTATTTTTAAATCCCAAATCGAGAAAATATTTGACTTTATTTAAAAGTGTGCGAACCTGAAATTCTAGATAAGGAATTCTGTTAACCCGGAAGAAGGTGTTAGTGTAGACATGTGATTTTTGACCCTCCACGAGATTTTATATATCTTAGCATGTAAATATTTAGTTTAGGCTAAATATCTTTATTTCAACTGATTTTGACTTTTTTTTACTTTATTTTATTATAAAAAAAATGAAAATTACAAAAATATTTTAGTTTACGTATCTTTGGTAAATTTAAATAGAAATATAAAAAAAATAGTACCTTACTTTTATTTTTATATAATCTTGAAAACATAAAAAATAGTTTTATGTTTTATAGTTTTGTTCAACTAATTAAAATTAGTTTTATATTTTTATATTATAATTGTACATAATTTTAGAAGGAGGAATTAGTTTTAGGTTGGTTTATCCCGTCTTTATAAATCTTGTAGTCCATTCTTTTTTAGTCGTTGGCCCAATTCCTTAACTCATAATCCCTAGCCCCATACCCCTAACCTAATCCCTACCCCTATATAATAGTACCTAAAATCTAAATATACACACACCCTATACACCAAAAAACGCCTAAAAACCTATACAAGACAATCTGAAGCGCAACTTTTCAAGAGGAACCCCCCACCCTCGACCTCATCATCTTCAGCGCAGCCTGCAGCTTCTTCTTCACAAACCTTAGAAGACCCTTTCTTCTCCAAGCCCTTCCAACGACCCTTCCCTCTCCTCACATCGCAGCCAGCAACCCCGGCCGAACCCTCCATCTCCGTCGTCAGTCACCAGCAGCAGCAGGTCGCCGGAACACAAACAACATTCTTCAACTCATCTCTTCGAACCCCCATCTCTTACCAAACCAGCAGCTAGCTGCAAAAGAAAAGAGGAAAATGAGTTCGAAAAACAGTAACGAAAACAGGGGAGCAGGCAAAAACGTCCGGAGTTGTGTTGAGTCGAGGTTTTCCGATGCCGGTTTGAGTTCCCGTCCATGGTTCGTCGTGTTTGAGTTTAACGTTGCCTCACAACTAATGTATTGATCCATTTTGAGGTTTGGTTCCTCATTTTTCATACTCTATTTGCTTAAAGTGTACTTCCGTCAACTTTGTTGTTCACTGTTATATGGATGTTTGAGTTATTTGTAGTGCTTGAATGCTTTTATGAGCTTGTTGATAACTGAAATTGGCACCTTACTGTAGATCAGTAGGACTAGTTGAACTATGTTTATACAAGTTAGAATATAAAATGCATGCCTAGTTTTGTTTCCTATCTAAATTTGTGTTGTAAGTAATAGGTATCAAAACCAATATGATAGTAGGAAGAAAATACGTATGAAGAGATGAGCTTTGTTTTATAGAAAGGACGTCTAAAGATTTGCCGAAAAACACATAGATTTATTAACAGTATACTCATTCTTGTTGACTGTTACGTGAGAAAACATTGAGATTTCCACTGGTGTTGTTTGTGTTTCCCTCTTGATTGAATGAATAACATGGGGTGTTCTTTTATGTGTATTTGAACCTCGGATGGACGAAGTTATCATTGCCATGGATTTTAATCTGTTTGCTCGTAAGCTTGTGTTGTTCATTTTTGTGATAGCGTGTTAAAATAAATATTTGGTGCAAGTTGCTGAATTAGCTAATTTAGCTCGGGAAGTTTTGGATAATCATTTTTATATCTAGCTCATTCTATTCCATAAATATTTTATTGAATATGCTGTAAAGTTTAGTATGAAAAATGGGTCATGACTTTGTTCTGTTAATATGTCGAACATTTGGATGCTTAATTGGTTACGGCAGTAATTTAGAATCGAGGTGTACCATTAGTTGAATTTTCCGTGGCCCTCGCATGCTTGAAACTGCGTAGCTGCTTTAGGCACGCTATTCTAAAAATTACCTTCCTAAACTCGGGTGCGCATTTCATGTGACCTAAATCCAAATCTTAATAACGTTGAATAAAATGTGTTTCGGATTGCGGGTGCATTTCATGTGACGCGATCCAAAGACGTATTTTAGACGACGTTAAATCTTCTTTAAAATCAATTGAAAGCGGTTGATAAGTTAAAATGTACCATAGGCTAAAACATGTATTAAAATCAGATAATAGGCCAATTATAATAGTTTAAGCGACCGTGCTAGAACCACGGAATCCGGGGGTGCCTAACACCTTCCCCCGGGTTAACAAAATTCCTTATTCAGAATTTCTGGTTCGCAGACTTCACAAGGAAAGTCGAATTTTCCTCGATTTGTGATTTTAAATGAACTGGTGACTTGGGATACCAGAAAACAAACTATCCTAAGTGGCGACTCTGAACAAAAATAAATAAATAATCACATTTCGAATAATGTCACTTAAAGTGGAAAAACTCCCTTATATACTACCCTTCGGGGTGGTGTGTAAAAAAGGAGGTGTGACAGCTCTGGCGACTCTGCTGGGGATCCAAACCCAGAACTTCGGTTCAGGGTTCAAGAATTCGAGCTTAGAATAGCTGTTATGATTGGCTTTATTTATTATCTGATTTTCCTACATGTTTTAGCCTGATGTGCTAAATGCTTTTACCTCTTTGATATTCTGTGAATTGTATATAAACTGCTACGAAACCCTTCCTCTCTCTGAGTCGTCTAAATCATGGAGAAGGGTGCACTTCGTGTGACTTCTCTTCTGTCTAGAGTCTTATCCCATTTTAGAACGAGGTTCGGACAAGTTGCAAAGCCGGTGAAGCTTCTGTATTCCCGGCACGCTGCCCTCCCCCCCGCCCCCCTAGCTCGAGTTGTCCGCTCGGGTAAGCCAGGTCTAGAACAATAAACCCAGGTTTTAAACCTAGAATAACAAGCCTCATGCCGGATCCCTAGTAGGAACGCTTGTTTGCATCATGTGCATTTGACTTTGGGGACTCAACATAGGGGTTGGGTCCGTCTAGGACAGGTGTACCCAAATTAAAAGATCATCCTGATGCATCTTACGTGCTACTTGCGTATCTATCTGTTCAGGCTTTCATGTTGACTGGATTCTAGAATAGGGAAAGAAAATTAAAAAAAAGAGGAAAAAAAATCAAAAAGCAAGAGTGAGGAAGATATTTAGAAAATTCTGAAACTCTGCCAAAATTCTGAAAAGAGGAAAAGTCATTTCAAAACAAGTCATATTTTTCCGTTGTGTCAAAACTGGGCAGAACTACGCCGGTCTGATTCTCACCGGATGTGAGATACGTAGGCAAACCTCATAGGTTCCGGCCCACAATTTTCAAAAAATCCAAAAAATTTCTTTTACTTCCTTCTTTAGAAAAGTTTTTCTTTGAGACCCCAATTTTTTAAAAATACAAAAATATTTTCTTTTAATTTCTTCTCAAAATTCAAAAATATTTTCATTCTTCTTTCAAAAATTAAAAGGAAAATTCAAGATCCAAAAATAATTTCCTTCTTCTTTAGAAGTATTTCTTTCATAGATTCAAAATAAAAGTCCAAAAATCCAAAAATATTTTCTTTCTTCTTTAGAAGTTTTTCTTTCAAAATTATAAAAAAAAAATCGAAATTCAAAAACATTTTCTTTCTTATTTATAAGTCTTCCTTTCGGAAATAAAAAAAATCAAAATCAAAATTCAAAAAAAAGGTTAGTTTATTTACTTTATTCCTAATCTTCCCAAACTACGCAAGATCTGATTCATGTTCCCACATGATACGTAGGCAATCCACATCAGGTTCGATCAACCACTGAAAAGAAAAATGAAAAAAAAAGAAAAATGAAAAATGAAAAATTGCTGATAATAATAAGAACCGACTGAGTCCATTCTAACATGTTTTGTTTTGAATTGTGAAGAAAGTTGAGGTGGTCGATTTGTGGTAAGCTGGAAACACAAGATCCAAGGAAAAATGATGACTGACATCGAAGCTGTTACAAGTGCTCAAGAGACACAGGGTCAGAGGGTTCAACAAGAGTCTACAGTGTTTGAGGAAAATAGAATACTGAAACAGCAAATGACCAAAATGTGCCAAGCATGGGCCAATGGCCAAGGACTGCCTTGTCATGAGTCACAATGCGCTACCCATCAAGAGCAGTACCACTCTCCAGAGTATCACTCGTACTCGTTTGATCTTCCTGCAAATATTGAGAAGCTTACCCGAACGATGGCACAGGAAGAAATGACCCAAAGAGTGAAAAGCTTAGAACAACGGTTGAAAAACATGCAAGGGTTGGCAGGTCAAAAGAGTATTGCCTTCAAGGATCTATGTATGTTCCCTGATGTCCACTTGCCGCCTGGTTTAAAGATACCCAAATTTGAAAAGTATGATGGACATGGAGACCCCATAGCCCACCTGAAAAGGTATTGCAATCAGCTAAGAGTTGCGGGAGGAAAGGAAGAATTGCTAATAGCTTATTTTTGGGGAAAGACTTACGGGAGCAGCATCCGAATGGTTTATTGATCAAGACACATCTCGCTGGTATGTCTGGGAGGACATGGCACAGGCCTTTGTCAAACAGTTCCAATACAACATTGACATCGCACCAGACCGCAATTCCCTTTCAAACCTGAAGAAGAAACCAATTGAAAGTTTCAGGGAATATGCCATTAAATATAGAGAGCAAGCAGCTAGAGTTAAGCCACCCATGGATGACCACGAGCTAATCACTGTCTTCATTCAGGCGCAAGAGCCAGATTACTTTCAAAACGTGATGTCCGCAGTTGGCAAATCCTACTCGAGCAATCAAAATGGGAGAAATGGTAGAGAATGGTCTTAAGACAAGCAAAATTATAAGTCAAGCAGTTCTTAAAGCCGCAACTCAGGCTGTCCAGGTTGAATCTGATAATTTAGTGACACTAATGAGATGGATGGAGAAATCATGATGACATCAGGGTCGAGAAGAGGTCCTAGGAAATCATGATGACATCCGGGAAAATGGACAATGCATATGAGATTACCACACTCTTTGTTTCTCTCTTGATTTTCTTTTCCTAGCCGGTCAACATGCAAGCCGAAACAAATAAATATTCGTATAGCACGTAGGATGCATCAAGATGGTCTGTGATTTTGGGTACACCTGTCCTGGACGGACTCAACCCCTATGTTGAGTCCCCAAGGTCGAATGCACGTGATGCAAATAAACGTTCCTACTAGGGATCCGGCATGGGGTTATATTATTCTAAGTTTAAAACTGGGGTTGTGTTCTAAACCTGGCTTACCCGAGCGAACAAACTCGAGTCGAGGAGGGGGCAACGTACCGGGAGCACGAAAGTCTGCCCGGCTGTGTTGCTTGCCCATCCTCGTTCTATTTGGTATAACTCTAACAGAAAAGTGGGCCACGCGAACGTGAGCACCGTTTTTCAGAAGACTCAGGAGGGAGGCGTAAGAAGACATTTAAATACAGTTTAAGCAATATCAAAGCGGTAAATAAATGGCAGTTGGCACATTAAGCCCACAAAATATAGTAATATCAACAATAAAGCCAAATAAAATCACATTTAACAAGCTCGAATTCTTGAACCCTGAACCGGAAGTTCTGGGTTCTTCTCCCCAGTAGAGTCGCCAGAGCTGTCACACCACCTTTTTACACACCCGAGAGGGTGTATGAGAGTTTTTTCAATTAAAGTGACATAAATCGAAATGGGATTAATTTATTTAATTTATCAGAATTGCCACTTGGAATAGTTCATTTGGTGTCCCAAGTCACCGGTTTATTTTTAAATCCCAAATCGAGAAAATATTTGACTTTATTTTAAAAGTGTGCGAACCAGAAATTCTAGATAAGGAATTCTGTTAACCCGGGAGAAGGTGTTAGTGTAGACATGTGATTTTTGACCCTCCACGAGATTTTACATATCTTAGTATGTAAATATTTAGTTTAGGCTTACTATCTTTATTTCAACTGATTTTGACATTTTTTTACTTTATTTTATTACAAAAAAAATAAAAATTACAAAAATATTTTAGTTTACGTATCTTTGGTAAATTTAAATAAAAATATACAAAAAATAGTACCTTACCTTTATTTTTATATAATCTTGAAAACACAAAAAATAGTTTTATGTTTTATAGTTTAGTTCTACTAATTAAAATTAGTTTTATATTTGTATATTATAATTATACATAATTTTAGAAGGAGGAATTAGTTTTAGGTTGGTTTATCCCGTCTTTATAAATCTTGTAGTCCATTCTTTTTTAGTCTTTGGCCCAATTCCCTAACCTATAATCCGTAGGCCCATACCCCTAACTTAATCCCTACCCCTATATAATAGTACCTAAAACCTAAATATACACACACCCTATACACCAAAAAACGCCTAAAAACCTATACAAGACAATCTGAAGCACAGCTTTTCAAGAGGAACCCCCTACCCTCGACCTCATCATCTTCAGCGCAGCCTGCAGCTTCTTCTTCACAAACCTTAGAAGACCCTTTCTTCTCCAAGCCCTTCCAACGACCCTTCCTTCTCCTCACTTCGCATCCAGCAACCCCGGACGAACCCTCCATCTCCGTCGTCAGTCACCAGCAGCAGCAGGTCGCCGGAACACAAACACCATTCTTCAACTCATCTCTTCGAACCCCCATCTCTGACCAAACCAGCAGCTAGCTGCAAAAGAAAAGAGGAAAAGGAGATCGAAAAACAGTAACGAAAATAGGGGAGCAGGCAAAAACGTCCGGAGTTGTGTTGAGTCGAGGTTTTCCGATGCCGGTTTGAGTTCCCGTCCATGGTTCGTCGTGTTTGAGTTTAATGTTGCCTCACAACTAATGTATTGAAAGCGGTTGATAAGTTAAAATGTACCATAGGCTAAAACATGTATTAAAATCAGATAATAGGCCAATTATAATAGTTTAAGCGACCGTGCTAGAACAACGGAATCCGGGGGTGCCTAACACCTTCCCCCGGGTTAACAGAATTCCTTATTCAGAATTTCTGGTTCGCAGACTTCATAAGGAAAGTCGAATTTTCCTCGATTTGTGATTTTAAATAAACCGGTGACTTGGGACACCAGAAAACAAACTATCCCAAGTGGCGACTCTGAACAAAAATAAATAAATAATCACATTTCGAATAATGTCACTTAAAGTGGAAAAACTCCTTTATATACTACCCTTCGGGGTGGTGTGTAAAAAAGGAGGTGTGACAGTTAGGCATTCCTATGTTCCGTGGTTCTAGCACGGTCGCTTTGCGATATATACTTGGCTTAAGTTGTCTAATTACTTATTTTAGAACCTATGTGCATTTACCTTTCAACCGCTTTTAGTTGCTTGACTATTCGTAATTTTGAAATTATTAAAAGGAGTCACGCGTACGTGTACTCATTTCGTTTGGCGCGTCAAGAATCATGTCACGCGTACGTGTCAACAATTAATCACGCTTTATTGATATTAAGAAAGTTTGGCCGAAGTTGCACGAACGCATACCTCGATTTATTTTTAAAAGATCGTAATTATATCACGCGAACGTGTACACAATCACGATGATAGATTAAGTCGCGCCTAAAGCAAGCTACGAATGTTCGTATGTTGTTCATCTTCCTAAAATTTGAGATGAGCGTGAGGCCTACATCGCTCAACACTCAAACATATGTCAAGGTTTAGGGTTTAGTTAATGAAAGCAGCTGAAATGAAAGAAAACATGGAGACCAAACCTTAGAATTTATATACTGGAACTAGCATCCCAATAGGTAATGAAAGCAACACTCGACAGGTGCAATGCCCTTGAAGTAATTATTACAGGGAAAAGCATGGTAGAAGAGAAGAAAATGTGTAGACGTATGAGCAGAAATTGTGAAAGCTTAAGGCCCCTCTTTAGATTTTTGGAGAAGTTTGTTTGTAAAATCGCATATACTGTGACCAACAACTAACAATTTAGTGTTTTAGAATGGATACTTGGATGAAACGTCAATTATGGTAAAAGGGACGAGAAACTTTAAAGCGATGAGCAGATATCTATGAATCTTCTCAGAGTTGAATATATACATTCTGAATACCATTCACCCTCTAGCATAGCAAGAACTAATTTTTAGAGCAACCAATTTAAGTTCTTTATCAAAATCTGTGCTCCACCAATTTAAGACATCAAACCAACGAAAATGGAAAGAAACAAACACAATTTATCACATCACAAAGGCATGCTCAACGTAGATAACCAAGAAACAAAGGACCAAAACATTAAGCTCATCGAAATGGGCAGTGAGCCCAACCTTCATTTTCTCATTTTTAAGGACACCAATAACAGTTAAACTTAATGATATTTCCACTCTTGCGCGCTTAAACAAAGATATGATGTATTCATACGAAGCATATGTGACAAACTAATTAAACCTTGTTAAATTGAAAACAGAGTGTAACAAATCACATTCTGCCATAGGTATTCAACAGTCTTTGGTTCAAGTTCACAACATGACATTCTTATAACTTTATGGCATCAAGATCGGCCAGAAACATAACATTGGAGGAAAATTACCTCGACAGCGGCAAACCAAAAAAACTCGCTTAAATAGAGCTCAAGAAACTTGAAAATGGAGCTCAGCGACTCTCTAGGCAGCAGATTCGAACAAATCGCAGCAGAAAAAATCAAGATGGCAAAACTGGAATCTCAAATGTCAACAGAAACAACAACTAGAACTAGCAAATTTAGCACAATGGGGGAAAAACAGTAGTTTTGCCAAGTCTAACATCACTGACAGCCAATGAAAATGAACACCGTTCGGATTTTTAAAAGAAAAAACTTCAACTTGCAATTCTGCTTTTTGTTCCTCTTTTTTCTCGCTGTTTTTGCCTCATTTTTAGAGTCTATGTCCGTTGCCCTTGTGCGTGTTGCTGATCTCTTTTGAGATTAGGTGGTGTGTTTTCAATTTTTGTTTAAGTCATGAAATTGCATCCATTTCCTTTTCTGAAAAAATATGGGGTCTGTTTTTGTGCGATTTGGAGAGGAGGGGTATGATTTTGTTTGGATCTCTGTTGAAGAAGAATAGAAAGCGCTGTTTGGTCCTAGGGTCTAAAAGAATATCCGAAAATCTGATTGTGGTCATTAGGTCTTAGATAGGTTAAACAGAGCTAGGGTTATTTTAATGGTAGGGAATGGGTATTGGGCCAAAATAATTGGGCTGGAATGTGGGTAATTGGGTTATTTGGAATTTTTGGGCTTCAAATTAAGCTGGCCCAAACGAAATTAAAAGACCAAATCTACTTCTTTTCTTTTCTATTCTTTTTCTTTTCTTTAATTAATTAAAATCCTAAATCAATCTATTTTGTAGAAACTGAAATTCTTTATCTATTTTTAACATTAAAACAACTAATTAACTTAAAAACTAAAAAAAAATGCGAATTTTAAAGGCTGAAAGCTAAATATGTAAAAATGACCATTTTTGTGATTTTTTTTCTTAATAAAATTAATTCCTACATGCAAATTGAACCTAAGATGGCATGAAATTAAAACGTGACAATTTTTTATGGTTTTTCTATGAAATTAAAATATTAAAAACTCATGAAATGCAACTAAATAAATAAAAACTTCTAAAATCCCTTAAAAATTATTTTTGGTCTATTTTTAGGAGTTATTTTCATGTAGGGCAAAAATTAGGTGCTCACAATTATTAGCTGGCTGGTCGAGCTGTGGAGACTCAAGGTAAACCTGTCGTCGCGTTCGCAGGCCTTGGAGTCTGCTTTTATAATTGCACTGTTTAAATTCCATTCCAAACAGTTGTATTTAGGGATTTTCCTAGTAAACTCAGTAGAGCGTATGACTTGTACTATCGGTTTTTGGGAATTGTAAGTGTGTATACGGTTTTTTTCTCATATTCTTCGCTTGATGGTTGATTGCTTCTAATAATTCAGTAAGTGTTAGGCTTACCTAGTCTTAGAGACTAGGTGCCGTCACGACATCCTACAAAGGGAAATTAGGTCGTGACAAGTTGGTATCAGAGCTCTAGGTTCATAGGTGCTACAAGTCGTAAGCGAGTTTAGTAGAGTCTTGCGGATCGGTATGGAGACGTCTGTATTTATCTTCTAGAGGCTACAGAACTATTAGGATAGTGTCACTTCTTTCATTCCTATCGTGCGAGTTTATTGATCTCTGAGTTTGAACCCTTGTCATTTCATTCTTTCAAAAATAGTGAGGACACGAGCTGCAGTTACCGATGGCGTTGCCCTAGAGTTGGTGTTGCTAGGGACCGGGGCAGTGAAAGAGGTAGAGGCCGAGGAGAAGCGCGTTCTACTTATATAGCACCTGTCAGAGCACCGATTGAGGAGCCGCAGTAGATCCTGTTAGGGGACAGGTACCAGAGGCGTATATGGTTACACCAGGACTTCAGGAGACTTTAGCACAGTTCCTGGGTATTTTAGGTATATTTACTCAGGCGGGGTGGATTCCGGTTGCACCAGCTACTTCACAGATCGTGGGAGAAGCTAAGACCTTCGCCGCTTGTGCTCCAGAGCAGCGAGCCCACATTGGTCAGGTTTCAGGTGTCATGCCAACGCAACAGGTTGTTCCAGTATAGCCCGTGGTTAGGGCAGCAACATATGGTGAAGAACAGCCCAGACTTACGAGGTTCGAGAAGTATTACCCTCCTACTTTCAATGGTTTGGCTTCAGAGGATGCGCATGGGTTCTTAGGGGAGTGCTACCGTATTCTCCGCACTATGGGTATTGTGGAGACGAGTGGGGTTGCTTTTACTATAGTCCAGCTTAAGGGAGTAACATATCAGTGGTGGCAAGCATATCTATTGGGTAGTCTGGTCGATGCAACTTTCACTTTCATGGGTTCAATTTTCATATGTGTTCTTGAGAGAGTTTGTTCCCTAGACCCTTCGAGATGCATGGTGCGTGGAGTTTGAGCAGCTGCGCCAGGGCACTATGGTAGGTTTGATGTGATTCCTGAGTAATTTGGTTATGATTTGTGATTTAGATGCCCTACCAGTGTGGGAGTTCAATATGGGTTGTGATTTTATTAGCGGAACTGAATTAGTGGAAGGTCTCGGTTGGTATGATGTGTATTCTACTTGTGGTTCAGAGTTGAGGGTGAGAACCTCGCGGTTTCATGTGAGTTGATGTGTTTGAACTAAGGTGAGTGCCACAGTGGAAGTTATATCACGATGAGATCCTTGAGACTTGTTCGTATGTTTTGATTATCCCTTGTGTAATCGGTTCGTAGTATGTTACTGATAGGGAGTGGTGCCTGTCGGGCTTGTTTGATAGTTCTTTCATGTGTTTCCTTGTATATTCAGTCATATTCATACTGTGCTTATTGAGGTTTAGCTTGCGAGGTGTGTGCCCAGGTGGCGTTAGATGTGACTTGTTGAATCGAGTGAATAGTTATGAGGTCTTCATGTTTCTTGCATCGTTGTCAGTGTTGTGGAGGTTTGTAATAGGATTATAACGGATATGAGGCTAATTGCCGGTACCAGATTTGATTATGAGCAGCTATCGTGGATGGAGTTGTTGTTTAGGGCATGTGTGTGATGTGTTACGTCGTGTGGTTGTACCATGTGGGTGTAGGCATAAGTTTTTGCAGCTGGTTGAGGTTTGTTCCGTGTGTTGATGTGGGAATCGGGTCTTTTGGGAATAATTGGATGGTGAGGAATTTGGTCCTAAGGTTATCACTGTGGGTGGAAGGAGTAATTTTCAATTGGGATGGTGTCGTCGGGCCTATGTGGATTGGAGTGACGTGGGATAACCGACGGGTGTATGTAGGATGAATACATTCAGTTATTTGATGAAGTCTGGGCGATTATTGGCACGTTCGAGGGCGAACATTTGTTTGACATGGAGAGAATGTAACGACTCGACCGGTCGCTTTGAGAATTAAAGTCCTGTTCGACGACATAAGGTCTCGATCATCTTCTTATTATGTGTTATGACTTGCGTGTATGGCCGAGTTCAGTTTTCGGATGATTCGGGGTCAACTTGGGAAAAGGATTCTTGTTTTATAAGCTTAAGTGGTAAGAGTTGACCGGAATTTGACTTTTGTGTAAACGACTCTGGAATGGGGTTTTGATGGTTCTTATAGTTTCGTGTGGTGATTTTGGACTTAGGCGTGCCACCGTATTTGGATTTTGGAGGTCCGTGGGGGTAATTTGAAGCATTATGGCAAAATTTGGAAAGTTGAAGATTTGGAAGATTGAGAGGTTTGACCGAGAATTGCCTTTCGTGATATCATGGTCGGAATACGATTTCGAGAGTTAGATTAGCTCCGTTATTTCATTTGAAACTTGTGTGCAAAATTTGAGGTCATTCCGATTTGATCTGATATGGTTCGGCACGAGTTTTGGAAGATGAAAGTTCAAAAGTTCATTAAATTTGATTTGAGATACAATTCATGGTTTTTATATTGTTTGATGTAATTTGAGGCTTTGAATAAGTTAATAACGTGTTTTCACACTTGTCGGTATGGTTGAATGGGCTCCCGAGGTGCTCGGGTGTGCTTTAGATCATGGGTTGAGAAACTAGTTAAGGATTTGGAGTTTGACCATGGTCAATATCGGGTCAAGATGACCTCTTTTTGGTGTTTTGGGTGTGCGATCAAGTTCATAGCGTGTTTTATGATTGAAACGCATATATTGTTTATGTCCGGGGGGTCTCGAATGCGTTTTGGGTGCTAAAATGAAAATTTTTTGGTTGTTGATTTTCTGGTGTAAAATAATTATGAAAACGTCATTTTTATCCCTTAAATTTTAAGACTTCTTTTAAAACTTCAAAATATCATATCTCCTTCATTATAAGGTCAAATGGAGTGATCCAAAAGCCTCACTTTACTGAAATTTGACAAGGAATCCATTGGAGGCAAACAAGGCAGAACAGCTGGGAAAAAATATTTAATATCGAGGGTTTGTTTATTTGGTCATATTTTGAGTTGGAGAGCTCGGATTTGTGCAAATTTTGAGGCAATTTTCACCATACGGATTGTGGTAAATGTTCTCTACTCGGTTTTGGTTATATTTTGTGAATCTATCTTATTTTTTGGTAATTGGATTGTGAATTTTAAAGAGAAAATTGGCAGGTGTTATACAAAGTTTCATAGAGTGAATTTTTGAGTTTTGAACATCGATTCGAAGTCGGATTTGGGTGAAACTAGTTGGACTCGTATCAGAATGAGTGTTCGGATTTCATGAAATTTGTCGGGTTTCGAGGTGCGGGCCTGGGGTTTTACTTTTTAGTTCTCTTTAAAGGTTGAAGCTTTATTATCCAAAATTGTTTTCTATGAGTTTTATTTAGGGTTTGAAGTTATTTTTGCTAGATTTGAGCGGTACAGAGGTTGTTTCACTTGAAGAGTTAAGTTTAGAGTAACGATCTATCTTTTTTAAGGTAAGTATCTTGCCTAACATCGTGTGGGGGAACTACCCCCTTAGGATTTGGGTCTTTGGTGCTAATTGTGTCATGTGAAGCCCGTGTACGCAAGGTGACGAGTACGTGCTCAAGCTTATTTGTGGAAATTTGATTGAATTTATCGTCTTCCCCAATTATTTATCTTGTCCACTAGTGTGCTACTATCTCCCAAAACCAACAAACAATTAATTTTTTTTTTGCAAATACAAAGAAAACTCATTCTCCTCAATAGCAGCAAGTTAAAAGTTTAAATTGCAGGTTAGACATCCTTGTTGTTCCTTCGCTTAGAAACTTATTCATTTTAACTCAAGTTACTTGTTGTAACGACCCGATCAGTTGTTTGTGTAATTGCACCCCGTTAGCCCTTTTATTATTTCACATATGTGAGTTGATGCTTTTATGACTTGCGGAGATGATTAGTTTGGTTCCGGAAAGATTCCGGATTGGTTTGGACCCTTAATTCTAGACTTAGAAGTTTAAATTTGAAATTATTGACCAAACTTTAAATTTTGTAAAAATGACTCTAGAACTGTGTTTTTATGACTCTGATAGCTTCGTATCGTGATTTCGGACTTGGGCGTATGCCCATAATTGATTTTGGAAGTCCGTAGGTTGATTTGTGTTGATTTGCCGAAATTTGGCAATTTTAAGTTGAAAAGTTTTACCACAGATGACTTTTAGCAATCAATCTCGCAAATTGATTTTGGAACATGGAATAGGTCCGTTATGACATTTAGATCTTGTCTGCAAAATTTGGTATCGTTTGGAGTCGATTTGATAGGATTCAGACGCTTAGTTGAAATTATAGAAGTTCTTAAAAATCCCTTTGAAAATCATGCGTTTTATTGTTTAATTCGTAGTTTTAGATGTTATTTTCATATTTTGATCACGCGAACGAGTTAGTATGATATTTTTAGACTTGTGTGGATGTTTGGTTTGGAGCCTTGAGGGCTCGGGTGAGTTTCAGATGCTTAGTAGAGTGATTGTTGAAAAATCAAAGTTGCTGGTTTTTTGTAGGCCTTTGATCTCACATTCCCGAGCTTTTTGTTCCCATTTGCGAAGTCAGGCCATGCATGCGAACCAAGTTTTTGCATTTGCAAAGTCTTCTGGGACGGGCTAGGATTGCAATTGCGATGATTGTATCGCAATGGCGAGGGCAACAGTCATCGCAAATACGATTCAACCTTCGCATTTACGAAGAGGCCCTCAAGCTTTCAATGCCACAATTGCGAGTCTTTGTTCGCAATTGCTAGCCCATGTCGCAATTGCGACATCTGCAGCTGATCAATTAGTCGGGAGATAGGATTTTTGAGTTCATTTTCTCATTTTTGAACCCTAGACTCGGTTGGAGGTGATTTGGAGAGGGAATTTTTACCCACAAACTTGGGGTAAGTGATCCTAATCTATTTCTAATCATATTCCATCAACTTATCTTAGATTTTATCATCAAAACCATGTGAATCAAAGTAGAAATTTATGAAACTTTGTCATGTTTTTGAATAATAATAAATTGAGTTTTGAGAGTCGATTTTGACTCGAATTTTGAAACTAATCACATATATGAACTCGTCGGGTCATGGGTAGATGGAATCTACTATTGGACCCGGATTTTGATCGGGCGGGCTCCGGATTGAGTTTTGTTGACTTTTTAGGAAAAGTGTAAAAATCTTAACTTTATCTATTGCAATTGAATTCCCTAGCACTTTTTGATGTTATTGGGCAAATTTTTGTTAGATTTGAGACGTGTGGAGGCAGACTTTAAGGGAAAAGCTATTTTCGAGTTGTGAATTGGCCTATTTGAGGTAAGTGTCTTGCCTAACTTTGTGTGGGAGAACTACCCCTTAGGATTGGTATTGTTTGATTCAATTATGCTAAGTGAAATCCATGTATGCAGGGCGACGAATGGGTACACGAGTTGTACGTTGTATTTGACTGCCTTAGGCTATTTAGACAATTTCCATGCTTTTGTTGAAATGCCTTATTATGTTCTAAACCCTCATAGTCAAATTATCCTTAATTGTGTTAGAATATCATTAAATGCCTTAGTTGACTTGTTTAGTATTTGTTCTACTACCTACGTGCTAAATTGCTTCCATGCTCTAGTTGAATTTGTTGTCTCCTTTATTGTCAAATGCTATGTCTTCATTAATATCATTGTTGAAGTAATTGTTCATTTTACCCCTTTACTTGTTGAATTTCATTATTTGAGACTCATTGTTGAATACTGATTCCTTAGTGAAGTTAGTCTTATCTAATATTGTAGTTATACATTATTTCTCTCAATGTTGAGTTATTGGTGTTGAAGTTGTGGAAGTCGTGTAACAACCCGATCGACCTTTTTGGGAATTTGCACTTTGCTCGGTAGTTTGAGGGGATGAGTAGCTCCGTATGATGTATTATGGCTTATGTGAATCATCGGTTTTTGGTTTTCAGGTTATTCGGAATCGATTAGGAAGAATGAATTTCATGGTTTAAGCTTTAAGTTTGAAGAGATGACCAAGTTTGACTTTTAAGTATTTGACCTTAGATTGGAGTTTTGATGGTTCCATTAGGTTCGGATGGTGATTTTAGACCCAGGCGTATGCCGGGATTTGCATTTTGGACTCGGGCGTATGCCCGAATTTGCATTTGAGTTTATTCCAGGTTGATTTGATATGATTCGGCGCGAGATTTGGAAGTTGAATGTGCAAAGTTAATTTAGGTTTGATTTGAGGTGCGATTCGTCGTTTTGATGTTGTTATGCGTAATTTAAGCGCCGCGCAGGTCTGTGTTAGGTTATGGGACTTGTTGGTATGTTCGGACGGGGTCCCAAAGGGCTCGGGTGAGTTGCAGACGTGTTTCGGATTAGTTTCCTTCATTTTGGCAATGCTGGTGCTGCTGAGTATCTGGTTTCCTTATTTGCGATCGCGTAAAGTTAACCGCTTGCTTGATGGTTGGGGAAAAGTTATTCATCGTGTTCGCGAGTCCTCAGAAGCGTTCGTTTAGGTTGCTACAGATTTGTGCATCGCGTTCGCTCATGTATTCACGCATTCACGCATTCGCGTAGTGTATGGCTAAGCTGGGCAGTCGATGGCCTCATCTTCGCGTTCGCGACCCTTCTACCACATTCGCGTGGTTTTGTCTTATGTATGTATCGCGTTCGCGAGGCTTTTGCCGTGAACGCATAGAGTATTTTGGTGGCAGATTATTTTTGTTCATCGCGAACGCGATGGATTTTCCACGTTCGCGTAAGAGGAATGCCTGGGTAGAATTATAAGTACTCTATTTCGGGAGTGTCAGCCATTTTATCATATTTGGAGCTACGAAGTTCGGATTGAAGCGATTTGTGATGCAATTTTCACCATGTAAATTGGGGTAACTGTTCTCTACTCGGTTTTCGTTATATTTCATGAATTTATCCTCGTTTTTGGCTTGACTAAAGCTTCAGTGAGTTTTTGAGTTTTGAACATCGATCCAGAGTTGGATTTGGGTGAACTAATATGGATGGACTCATAATTGAATGGGTTGTCGGATTTTGTGAGCTTTGTCGGGTTCCGAGGTGCGGGCTCGGGTTTGACTTTTGTGTTAATTTTGGGCTTTTGATTAAAGATTGGACCTTTATCGATTGGGTTTGTTTCGTTTAGCAGTAATTGATATATTTGAGTTACTTTGGCTAGTTTCGAGTTGTTCGGAGGTTGGTACGTGCGGGATGGTATTTTGGAGCACCGTTTGGCTTGCTCGGTATTGGATTTGGATTGTTCGAGGTTAGTAACACTTCTAAACTTGGTACTGCAGGTATGAAATCCCGAATTACGTGTTATGTGTTTGGTGTTGAGGTAATGCACATGCTAGGTGACGGGCGTGTGGGCGTGCATTGTGTGAATTATAACTATTATTTCTGTGGTACTGTGTAGTTACCTGATCTTATCTGTAACCATAAAATCTCTACGTACTAGAGCTATTGAGCTTTGATCCATGTTAGAAACCACGTCTAGGCTACATGCTTATTCTGTTGGGACCCACCGAGGTCATTTATGCTATTGAGCTATTTTCTTACATTGCAATTACATACTCAATCATACGCATTCATTTGCATATCATAACTCAGTTTCTGTCACCATTTATTGATACATCACATTATCATTTTGGGCTGATTTTCATGACATTATGAGCTCGAGAGACTAGAGAGATTGATGACTAAGTGAGGCCGAGGGCCTGATTGTGAGGATATTGATGGGATCGGGCCACACGCCGCAACAAGTATCATTGATTTATGATGGGAGCGGGTTGCACGCCACAATAGATGTTATTGATTTATGCCATTATTGGCTTATTATAAGCTTGGGCTAAAGGAGCCCCTCCGACATCTGTACAGACCTCTAGTGAGCGCAGGTACCTACTGAGTGCGAGTGCCAAGTGACTGAGAAGGTTGAGTGACTGTGAGGACTGAGTGAGTGTGAGAGTATGAGTGATTAGGAATACTGAGTGCATTGATACACCAAGAGTATGCATGTGGTTTTATCACTGCATTGTATTACAGTTGGCATGCATACATTGACATGTAGGTGTAGAGATGTATTTTCCTAATTCCATTTGATAAGGAAACATCTTATCTGTTGTTGTAAAGTTTTGGGAAAAATCATAGTTTTATAAACCAACTCATATTTTGTTATTTCGGTAAAAGAATTAGATTTTCATTGATATACTTGAAAAACATGCCTATTTTTTCGGAACTGTGAGCAAGTTGAGCATCTTATATCTAAGTATGTTTCTTGTACCATTATTATTATTATTATTATTATTATTTTGTTATGTAATGTTGTTGGCTATTGGTGTTGGACTCCGACCTCTGTTCCATCTCGTCACTACTTTCAACCTAAGGTTAGGTTTGATACTTATTGAGTACATGAGTGTCGGTTGTACTCATACTAAACTTCTATACCTTGCATGAAGATTTTTGATGTTGATGTTGCTGTATACGACGGAAGCTAGCATTGAAGACGTACATGCATTCCAATTACAACTGTTTCTTGTTCGTGGTAGCTCTAGACTTATGAAAATCTATTTATGTACATTCGGATAGATGATGTATTTATTTCATACTGGCTTTGTAAACTCTAAATCTTAGAAGCTCGTGATTTGTACTACCAGTCCTTAGGAATTCTTTGTACAATAGTTCAGTTGTATTATACTTTCTTCTCTAATAAATATCATTTGAACTGGTTTATTGTTAACTGGCTTACCTAGCAGGTTGGGTTAGGTGCCATCATGGCTAGTTGGAATTTGGGTCGTGACAAGTTGGTATTAGAGCTATAGGTTCATAGGTTCTACAAGTTATGAGCAAGTGTCTAGTAGAGTCTTGCGGATCCGTATGATGACGTCCATACCTATCTTCGAGAGGCTACAGGGCATTTAGGATAAACTTCCCATCTTTGTTTCCTCATCATGCGGTATTTATTTGTCTTGAAGCATATCTCTTTGAATTCCTTCCAAGCACTCATATGCGCATGTGAGGGCTCTGTATCGGCTGTACATCGACGGCTTGTGATTCATGGAGGATGTTCGAGATGTGATTTCTATGTGCTGATGATGGCCAGTCTGGAGGACTTGAGGCCGGGTTTTGACTGCGGCTTGAGCACGGGGATTTTGATTTTGTGCGCACGTGCTTTTTGACCTATATGTGTGGTAGTATCCCTATGAGTGGAATTCGTGGCTCTATGGGTAGTCGGATGGCTTCGTGATGAGTATGATATGAGTGCGAGATGTGTTCATGTGATGAAAAACGTTTGTTTGAGATGTAGAAAGACCTATTGGGTGCTTTATTTCTGTCTTGATGTGACTTATAGTCTTGAGTTATGAGTGTATTGGAAGATTTTTCATGATTGTTTAATGGTGGAACGAAGTAGATTTTCATGTCTTGTTGATGGGTTCAGACTTAGGAAGATTAAGTGATTGCGTAGTAGTTGTGGCTGTGAAAGGGTATAAAGAGATGTTAGTTTGAGGCTAAGTAGGTAGGTTATAACCTGCGATGCAATGTACGGATGTGTGTTTTTTGTGATTATATGGAGGCTTTCTTTTATACCAATGGGTTATATTTGTGTGATTTGAGTTTGGATCGATTGTAATAGTTGACCTGACCGTCACGAGGATGATTGCGAGATTGCAGATGATTTGAGGTATTAGATGGTTTGTGTTACATGAGCTTATGAATGATTTAGTTGAATCTCACTGCGGTCTTATGGCAGTAGGGGTATGGTTATTATAAGTTATTAGATGTTTTATTCCATGGCTTTGAGCCAAGTGGGGGAGTTTGCTATCGACGAGTTGATTGCACAGTTATATTTTGTTTTCGTTTCGGTCTGAAGCATACTTGTAGATTGGTTATCTTGGAGATATTGGCTTTGAGAATGACTTAAGCAAGGAAATTCCTAGATGCACGGAATATTGTACATTATGTATATATGGGAATCATGGAATGGTTGAGTTGTTATTCGCAAAGGATGTAGTATGCATGGAGTAGGGATTCACTCGGTTGTTTAGAGGTGTAGGTTATTTCTTTGGGTGTTGTCGTGCTAATGGGGCACATGTCGTTGGTCTGATTGGGCAGTGCAATTGAGACTCGAGCAGAGTGGATTACTCTTGAAAAGGTTACAATGGATTCAAGGTTTATATGTAGTAATTGAGATTTTTTTTGATTTGTACGTGGCGAAGATATGAGATTTACATTGGATGGTGTCGAGACTCGTGGTATTTATGTATCACTATGGATTCTACATTTCGGTATCACAAAGGTAAAAGGAAACAACTTTAGATTCACAGAAGGTCTCTTTAGAGTGGGTGTCTCGATTGTGGTACTTTTGGGGTGCTTAAGAGGGGATACATCGGCTTATTGGCCTTAGGGTGATGTGGTTTTACGCTAGGATCTCTTGTGGTGAGATTTGGGTAAGGATCATGGTGTTCTGGCAAGGAGAAGTATCAACTTGAGGGTAATTCGGAAGGAACTTAGAGAAATAGGACAACTTGATAGTAGGTTGGATCAACACGGTAATGGATATGATAAGTTCTTTAGGTTCTTATGATGTGGTGAGCCTCTATAAATGTTTTGTGGCAAGACTCTTGTGTTTGGTGACATGCGTGGCTTGGTGGAGTTAGAGAGATTTATCTCTGATGGCTTGGTTATATGAAAATGGGTTTCGAAGAGTTCTCGATGATTTCTATCACGATTTGAGATGGATATTTCCTACCGGCGTGAGGAGCATGTTGCGTATTGCATTTTTTCTCCTGGATGGGATCAAATGGAAGGTTTTTGACCGATTGAGTATGTATTTTGCTAATGACTCAGAGTGGATTATGATATCCTCGTACTCTTCACATGACGGAATGATTGATGCGATGTGTTGTGTGGTATTAAGATTTGCATGTGCAAGGTCACTGTTTAGTTTTGAAGGAAAGGGCATGAATTCTTTGGCAACATGGACAGTTTCAGATGACTGGTAAATGATATTACTATTTGGTATTGCTTGAGGAGAGTGTAAATTTTAGAAGGTGTATTGTATTTTGATTTTACGGATGCTTCATTGGTATTGCGGTACTCTTCTGGTTGATGGACTGCTGATATTCAAATATTGCTATGTGGCACGGAAGAATTAGAGAAGTATTAGTCGTGGGATGATCGTCCATGAGAGTTGTGTTAGGCATTCGGGCGGTGGAGTTGGGATCAGATAAGGTGATTCATGTGTTTTATGGATTTGGAGACTGGGAGTTCCCAGAAACAGATTGTTCCGTGGTTGTGGACTGTGAAAATGTGGCCAAAGCTAGCCAGGTGATAGTATGTGTTATGGTTCCGTCATTGTGGACTTTCTGAGGGTTATTTATCTATTGAGGGAGGCCAGAGTTGGTTTGGGTTCCATTGATAGGCCCAATTCTACATTGGGCTGATTTGGGTTCCATTGATAGGCCCAATACGTATGTGTATTCTACACTGGGTTGGATTGGTTGACTCCGTACTGCTATTATATAGGGATGTTCCATTCGGTTGGAGTTGAGCTTATTCGTGTTCTGATATGTTCTCTGAGTTACCCATCTATGCTATGAGGGGTTGTGATTCTTTAGTTATATGCACACATGGTGCGGTTCTATTGGGGCCTTATAGTGGAATTTGAGTGAGATGGGTATTTGGGTGTTGCATGATTGATTGCGCATTGGTTATCTTCTTTCGGGTTTGTGTGGCATTGTGTCATTAGCTTCTCTATGGTAATGGTCATACATTTTGGGTAATTGATGTCGAAATGCGCGTGGTTATTGATTTTGAGCATGGTGGCTCAAGGTATCTCATATGGGCCAGTTTTCGGATGCAGTCGTGTATTGCTGCGGAGTTATATTGAGATATGATCCTTAGTGTTAGATTCGTGTGACATGGTTCTACGGTGTGTAATGGGTTCTTAGCATTTCTTTGTGAGGGTACTTGTTGAGCTGGCAGGACGGTTGTCTCATTTGAATCATTTTCTATGTTTGCGTACACTTGAATTGTTGCGTATTGGTGCACGGATTGCAAGGTTTGTGGCTCTAGGTAGTATTGGTGTGGCATGTCAGTAGAGTAGCTTGTATTTTATAAGATGAGGTCGTCGGATCTAGGATGGGTGATATCATACTTGATTGCGGTATATTTGAAAGGATAATGACGTTGATCTGCTTAGAAATTTGTTATAGTTCTTTTCGAAGGAGAGGGAGCTCCATGACCTATTGATCTAATGAATTGTTATGAGTTCTGCGTGTTCCTTTCATCATCGACAGTGTACGAAGGTGTTAGAATGAGGTTATGTTTGATATGAGGTTTATTACCGAAATCGGATTGTTTTGAGCAGCTACTGTGATCGAAAATCTTGCTATGGGTATTTGAGTTATGTGGTATATCTTGTGATTGTGTCTTGGGTGATGGTTATTGCTTGATACAGCTTGTTCAGACTTATACAATGTGTAGATTGCGATGTTCGGGTCTTGTAGGAAATTTCGGATGAGTGGTTTACGGGCTAATTGAAGTAATGATCTTCAATATGTTGTGTTTTCGGGCCTATATCGAATATGGTGACGTGGGATCATCCCTGGGTATATGCATGGTAAGGTTACACAGTGATTTGATGGTTTTGGAATAACTTTTGGCACGTTTGAGGACGAACATATGCTTAAGTGGGGGAGAATGTAACAACCAAACTGGTCATTTTGGGAATTTGCACTTCGATCGGTAGTTTGAGGGCATGAGTAGCTCCGTATGATGTATTGTAACTTATGTAAATTGTCGGTTTTGGTTTTGAGGTTATTCGGAATCGATTGGGAAGAACGAATTTCATGGTTGAAGCTTTAAGTTAGAAGAGTTGACCAAGTTTGAATTTTTGTACTTGACCAAGTTTTAATGGTTCCGTTAGGTCCGGATGGTGATTTTGGACTCGAACATATGCCCGGATTTGCATTTGGATATTTCTAGAGGGTTTCAGCACAAATTGGCGAAAGTTGGAAATTTGAAGGTTTGGAAAGTTCATAAGTTTGACCGAGAGTTGACTTTGATGATATTGGGTTTGGATTGTGGTTTTGGGAATTGGAATAGCTTTGTTATGTCATTTGGGACTTGTGTGCAAAATTTGAGTTCATTCCGGATTGATTTGATGTGATTTGGCGCGAAATTTGGATGTTGAAAGTTGAAAGTTCCTTTAGGTTTGATTTGAGGTGCGATTCGTCATTTTGATGTTGTTATGCGTGATTTGAGGCGCCGAGTAGGCCCATGTTAGGTTATGGGACTTGTTGGTATGTTTGGATAGGGTCCCAAGGGGCTCGGGTGAGTTGTAGACGTGTTTCGAATCTCTTTCCTTCATTTGGGCATTGCTGGTGCTGCTTAGTATCTGGTTTCCTTGCTCGCGATCGCGTAGAGTTAACCGCGATCGCATAAAGTTTCTTGATGGTTGGGGAAAAGTTGTTCATCGCGTTCGGGAGTCCTCAGACGCGTTCGTGTAGGCTGCTACAGATTTGTGCATCGTTTTCGCGCATGTATTCACGCATTCGCGTAGTGTATGGATGAGCTGGGAAATCAATACCCCCTTCTTCGCGTTCACGACCATTCTACCACGTTCGCGTAGTTCTGTCTTCTGTGTGTATCACGTTTGCGAAGCTTGTGCTGCGATCACGTAGAGTATTTTGGTGGCTGATTATTTTTGTTCATCGCGAACGAGATAGATTTTCCGCTGTCACGACCCAAACCGATGGGCCATGATGAGTGTCCGAGTCCTACCTATCGAACACTCCTAAGCATGCGTCTAAGATATAAACATGAATTAAGGGTAGGTCATGAATATCATCTATTAATAAACTGCTGAATTATGTGAATAACATACGTGAGGAAACATGTCCAAAAGACATATATACTTATACATGCGGAATACGGTAGGGCGAGCCGACAAGGCTGCAATAGACAACTATACATCCAAAACTAGAAGCCGACAAGGCCACATACTATTCAACTATACATGACTGTCTACAGACCTCTAATAGAATATACAACTGTACAAGGACGGGACTGGGCCCCGTCATACCCATAAATGTATACAAACATATCGTACCAAAATCCAAAGCAGCTCCGAATCAAATGGAGTGCACCAACTCTAGATGATCAAGGATCCTAAGAAGAGGGACCGTCAACTTGTCTACCTGCACATGCGGGCATGAAACGCAGGCCCCGGGAAGTAGGGCGTCAGTACGAATAATGTACTGAGTATGGCAGACATGAAAATCAGTACATAAAAGACATAGTGAAACATGGAATAAAGAACTCCGCCTGTAAGTCTGAATAACTTTGTAAATCCTGAAACATTTAATGTCATGCACGTGCGTACAAATGTCGTGTCATGCATAGGTATAGGTGTACATAACATCATCAAGACTCTGAGGGCATCCAATCATATCATCTCAACCACTATGGGCCAAATCATCAACATATACCAGCTGATCAGGTGGTGGTGCATATATAACACTGTAACCTTTTCCCATATCCCATATACATATAATATACGCGTATATAACGCCATCTGGTCATGGGTCAATGTACATGTATAAGTAAATGAAATGCATAAAAAATATGTTAATAAGATCAATATACCATTCGGATAAACTTTATCAACTACGTATTATTTTGTGACCCATGAACAAAAGGTATAATTATATGTCACATGGCGAATCAATAACATAGACACCCCTAGTACTTCTATGAATAGAGTCATTTATGAAAGCTGTACGTTTGCTCGTTTCGTTTGTATCATTTGAATCATACTAAAAAGAAAAAAGGGATAACCTTAACATACCTTAATTGCTCGAACTCGAGAAGGTCGTAGGTGAACATTCATACTTAAATCACATTCAAAAGAATTATCCTCAAGGTGTTGGCATGAATTCCCAAAATGAATGAATTAATCCTTAACTAAGAGGTGCTGAATGTTTTTTTAGGTGCAAAGTGCCGAACGTTGTTAATTCCTTCACCACACCAAATGAAGTGTGAATGTTATAAGTAGCCTTTCCAAATATGAGAGCAAATGGTAACTAAATGTTTGGCTTCCACCTGGCCATGTATTGGCGGTGGGAGTCCTACATTTATGACAAATAGTGCCTACTAAATCAAATGATATATACCACATGCTTATCCCATATTTAACCAATTAGCCACATAGTAATTTCTATGTCTTATTTCATTTAAATACTAGTATACTTCATATACTTTACTATCATGATCATATGGTACCTTGTATGGTACTAGTACATAAATATGGGGTATTATAACTCGGACTGTATTTTATCCCCAATTGACAAACTTCGACGAAACTCACTTTCTTTGATTCGCTTACCCACTCACCTTCACAAATTTACTTATCACTTGTTTGAAATAGCGTAATACTTATAATCTCAAAATAATCTCATTCCCGAGATTACATCGATTAACTTACGACAAAATTTTAACATATGAAAATGCGAGATGTATCATCCTTCCCCCCATAGAAACATTCATCCTCAAATGTTTAACTCCCCAGGATCTATGTAAATTTTGGTAGGGTCGCCTTTTTAATAGTACTACTGTCAACCCTTTCTGTACAAAATTTAATAATTCAATGCCACACAGGACCACAATCATCAATAACGACAATGGTCTCACACGACCAATGATAATACCTAACACAAGAATCCACACACGTACCTTAAGGCTGTGATGTCTCAGTCGGATCCTTCTCTGGAAGAGGAAATAAGTGAGGATACCTAGACTTCATGTGTTCTTCGACTTCCCAAGTCATTTCATCGATATCATTGTTTCTTCTTAATGTCAAATGTCACTTGTGTGCAAATTTGGGGTCAATCGGACGTGATTTGATAGGTTTCGGCATTGTTTATAGAAGTTGGAATTTCTTAGTTTCAATAGGCTTGAATTGAGGTGTGATTCGTATTTGTGATATTGTTTGATGTGATTTGAGGGCTCGACTAAGTTCCTATGATGTTTTAGGACTTGTTGGTATTTTTGGTTGAGGTCCCAGGGGCCTCAGGTGTGATTCGGACCTTGTTCGGCGCATTTCGGGACTTCATAGAAATTCTAAAGTTTGGTGGTTTTTCCCAGTTATGGTGTCCTTCTACGCGTTCGTGATGATCTTCCCACGTTCGGGATGATATTCCCGCATTCGTGTAGAGTAGTTTGAGCCTAGCTGAGTTTTACCCTTCGCGTTCGCGAAGTAGGACACACGTTGCGATGGGTCAGGTCCTTGTGCATTGCGATCGTGGACGGGGAGCCGCGTTTGCAAAGAGGAAAGGCAGCTTGGGTGGGCTCCTGTGTTTGGCTTACGCATTCCCGTAATGGGCTTCGCGAACGCGCAACTGGTGGATCGTTTGGACCAAATTCGCTAGTGGGCCCTCGCGTTTGCGTGAGAGGGAGTTTTGGCCAGTAGCTTTTTGTTCTTCGCAAACGCGAGGCAACCTGTGCGTTCGCGAAGAAAGAAATACCTTGGCAGATTTAAAATTTCAAAATCGAGGGTTTATGTCATTTTTCACCATTTGGACTTGAGAGCTCGGATTCAGGCGATTTTTGGAGAGATTTTCACGTGGAGTGTTTGGGGTAAGTGATTCTTACCTAATTTTGATTAATTCGCACGATTATGTCTTTAATGTCATCATTAAATTAGTGATTTGGGGTGGAAAATTGGGAAAAATTGAGAAAAAGTTCTTAGGCCAAATTTTGAGGTTTTGATCGAGATTCTGTATCAGATTTGAGTAATTTTGGTATGGGTGAACGCGTGGTTAAATGGGTGTTCAGATTTTGTTACTTTTACCCGATTTCGAGACGTGGGCCCGAGTCAACTTTTTTGGGTGATTTTCTAATTTCTTTTTAATGTCTTGATTTTTTTAATTAGATTAATTTCTTATAGTTATATCTATAGTATGAAATTGCTTTTCGCTAGATTTGGGCCATTCGCAGTCGGAAAGTCGAGGGAAAGGCATTCATATTGACTGATTGAGCTTGGTCTGAGGTATGTGACTTATCTAACCTTGTGTGGGGGAAATCCATTTAGGATTTGGTACTATTGTAACAATTTGTGATATGTGAGTGCCGTGTACGCGAGGTGACGAGTGCGTACACGGGCTAAATGTTGAAAATATGGTCTTTGCTAAGTAGTATCCTATTTATATCTTAAATGAGATATTCCAGCATGTGTAGTTATCATGTTTAGCCTAATATCGCATGTCTACGTGTCTTAATTCTTACTTAAAATCTGTGCAACATGCTTAGTTGAATTCTTGTTTCTTTAATTTGGTATTTAGTCTTTAACTGTAGGATTCCTTGCTGTAGATTCATTGCTCCATCGGTTACGAGTTGTGTATTTACTTCTGGGACTATGAGGCGGTACCTAGGGAACTCTTCTGTTGCATATTTACTATTGGGACTACGAGGTGGTACCTCAGGAGCTCCCCTGTTGCATATTTACTTTTGGGACTACGAGGCGGTACCTCGGGAGCTCCCCTGATAAGTATTTACTTTTGGGACTACGAGGCGGTACCTCGGGAGTGCCCTTGTTGTTTACCCCTATGTGCTGTGTTGTTACCTTTCTGTAATTTGTCATTGTTAAATTCTCAGCTTTTTCATTATATTACTATATATTCTGCCTTGTTTCCTTTTTATTCCAGTAGGGCCGTGACCTCGTGTCACGACCCAATCCTATGGGCCGCGACGGGCACCCGGTACCTTACTCAACTGAGTACCTACCTAACGTATCTTTCGTATCATACTATCGTAGGTAAATGAGCCAGAGAGGCTGTCGTGAGATAAGTACAATAAAACATAGAGAAATACTTGACATTGGATGATCCAACATGTAATCCAAGCTTATACATATGACGTATGGGCCTATATGGCCAAAATAACCACTCGTATACTGAACATAGGTTGACAAAGCCATACAATCTTTTACGTACATGACATCCATCTACAAGCCTCTAAGAATACATAATTTTCATAAAGGTCGGGACAGAGTCCCGCCATACCAAACAATACACGTCTGAATCATACTAACCAAATAAGCAACTCCGAAGCAAATGGAGCGCACCATCTTCCGCTGAGCTGGTAGCCTACTTGGAGGGCTCTCGACCTGTCTATCGGGACCTGCGGGCATGAAACGCAGCATCCCCAGGCAAAAGGGACGTCAGTACGAACAATGTACCGAATATGTAAGGCACATAAATAAGTACATAACAGACATGGAAGAAATATAGAGTAAATGACTCAACCTGTAAGTCTGGATAACCCCGTAAATCATAAAATAATTATAGTATCATGCATATGCGTATGAATGTCATGTCGTGCATAGGTACATGTTTCATAACATCATAAGCCTCTGAGGGCATCCCATCATATCATTTCGGCCACTGTGGGCAAATCATCAACGCATACCAGCTGATCAGGTGGGGGTGCGTATATAACGCCGTAACCTATTCCCATATCCCATATACATATATATACTTATATACGCGTATATAACGCCATCTGGTCATGGGTCAATGTACATGTATAAATGCATGAAATGCATAAGAAATACGTTAATAAGATTTTCTCGGAATGCTATAAAAATCAATATGCCTTTTGGATAAACTTTATCAAATACGTATTTTTCTAAGACCCATGAACAGAAGATATAATAATATGTCACATGAGGAATCAAGAACACAGAGACACCTAGTATCTCTATGAATAGAGTCGTTCATGACAATTGTGCGTTTGCTCGTTTCTTCTGTATAATTTGGATCATGCCAAAATGAAAGAAGGGATAGTCGCATACCTGGAGTAGGAAAAAAATTCGTGTGATATTCTTAAGAAGGATTACACCGTATTCCATTAGAACCGCAAAAACTTTCGTTGCCAAGGAGCTACAAATTTTCGTAAGAAATTTGTTGAAAGCTTACTGGATTGAGTAATATAAAACTTTCGTTGAAAGCTTACTGGATTGAAAGCTTTCGTTGAAAGCTTACTAGATCATTTCTTTTGAAATGTTTGAATTTAGGAAAGCTTTTTGATTTTGAGTCTATTGACTTAGATGAAGCAACTTCAAGTCTTATTGATTTTTAGTCTAATTAAGCCAAACTTAAAAATCTTTCACGTAATGTCTTATTCTTTTTATGTACATTACTTTAAATGGACACCTTAGCTAGTATGACTAAGAGCCACTCGTATAATATGTGGCTTGTTGCCACGTGGGGTTGGGGGTGGGAATTGTAATCTTTATCCAACTTATTAGTTAATTAGGTAATGTCCCGTTACCCGGTAATTAACCAATTACCCGTATAATTAAGAATTATCTCCACTTACTTAAAATACTACTCACTTTTAACATACCTTATACACATTACAATCATGATCATGTGGTACCTTGTATGCCACTAGTCCACAAATACCGAGTATTTTAACTCGGGCAGTATTTTATCCCAACAAGACCAACTTGGACGAAAATTCATTTTCTTTGACTTGCTTCCCCTCTCACCTTCACGAATTTACTCATCACTTGCTTGAAATAGCATAATCCTTATAATTTCCAAATAATCTTTTCCTTGGACTGATGGAAATTACCTTCCGACAAATTCAACGTACAATACTACAGGGTGCAACATCATCATAATTTAATACTACGAAGCGCAACATCACCGTAATTTAATACTGCGAAGCGCAACATCATCGTAATGTAATACTGCAGGACGTAATATCGACGTAATATTGCGGGGCGTAACATCATTCCCCCCTTTGGAACATTCATACTCGAATGTTGACTGATGCTCTTATTATTTTCATAACTTATAGCTTTTGTGAATACCTTAATACTCTCCTTTCCATTTAGGCAATTGTGCTTTGAATAAATCCAAAGGCCAGGGCATTCCCCACTTTAAGCCTCTTTCTCACAACACGACTTGTCGTCCGAATCCTTCTAATCTTGTAACTGTTGCTACTTCTATCATGCAGCCTGTACGACTCTAACTTTGTATGTGCGCCTATGCGACGCTTCTCTCCTCTTTCCTCCAGCTCTTAGCCAATCTCTAGGCCTCACTTTCTGAACATATACCAAATTATGTCAAACTCTCCCTCTGGCATCATTAGCTTTACTACCTCTAAGTAGGTCATACTATACCATAACTCTTACTTCGATTTATCGTTACTGAGGTCTGCGGCCAAACTCCAGGTTACTTTCGTTGCTTATCCTTTATGCATAAAGCTAAGTCTTTTAATGCTTCTTCATTACTGTTCATCTTAAGGCTGATGGCCTAATCTCATCTCGTACTTTGTATCTTTCTTTGTCGATTCACCTCAATATTGATCTTTAATCTTCCTTTGAAAACTTGAAACTTCTTACGTAATACATTTCCACTAGGGCTTATGTTGCATCGAGAAATATTTGAAGTGATTTTCCCGATCCACTTAGGGGTGACACTGTACATTAATAATCGTATTTCATAGCATCCCAATGCGATTCACCTTACGTGGGTATTTAATTATTTTGCAACTCATAAAATCCCCCCCCTTTTTTTTTTCAAATCATTACTCAATTGAAGACCCAAACATCATCCTTTACTTATCACAAATTCCATTTCTTTTAAATGCTATTAGTCTTAGACTCCTTTGAGTTCATTCAGGCTACACTGAAGTTTCTATAACATAGATAAACCATGAGCTCTTTTTTTTTATGGACTTAATCCCAAGGACTTATCCATTCTCGTCACCTTTTCACTTGCCTTTCCTTATCCTTAATCATGTCTTCTTAAAACTTTGTCGCTCTACCATACTTTAGCTTGTGACCTGTACATATCCATTTATACTACTCGCAACTTTCCTTTGACTTGCTTGCACCATAGATTTCCTTATGTTATTCTGCAACGTCAAGCGAGACATCACATCTTCTCTAACTCTTCTCTACTCTCTTAACTAGACTTCTCAGTATTAAGAAACCATAGGCTGGAAGACATGCCACTAACGATGTTGCTATCATTCTGGATTATTGAATCTCTGTGCTTCTAGCCTTCTATCCAAAGTATGGACTATTCACAACCTTCTGCATTTGAGTATCTCGTACGTTGTTCACCTTTACCTTACTTACTTAAAATCTCGCATCATATCTTCTATCTCTTTCATAACCTACCTTCCACATAGGTATGATTAACACCACAACTTGAAGCTCTATTATAATGCTATCCGGTGGGAGCTTCATAATGACTTCTTATGAGGCTTGTTACTTTTTTAACTGGCTTTATCGTAGAGCCGTTATAGACTATGGTTGTTGTACTATCTCTCTTGTATCTCTGATTTCAAGGGTGATCCTATAATGTTCTAAATCACCATTCCTATAATTTTCAGGGTCCAATAATCAGATTCCTGATTTACTTCGTTGATGTATCTCTTTGGTTTCCTCCTTCTTCTTAATAGCCTTTATGTAGGCTTAAGCTACCTCTCGATATGCGGTTCATGGTATTAGTTATTACGTTTAGCCTTTCATGGGCGCTGAGGAATATCCATGATACAGTCCTTTGTCTATGAATTGGGCTCAATTCTTTCTTTTAACTTATACCTGAATTTTCTACGGCTGTATATGCTCCATGTATAAAACTCCAAACTCTTAAGTGCATTCATAATGTAACTAACTCTGGATCATTGATCAAATAATTCCTTTCATTCTGTCTCAGCTTTCTTCAAACGTAAGCAATTACTTTTACTGGTCTTTTTGCCCGTTGTTGCGTGCATATTTAAGTTATCTTAGTGCCCACGCATATTGGAACTCCATACAACTCATATGATCTTGGATATCACTTCTGATTTTACTTCTCGTTCCTTAGCCGCAGTAGGTGTCATTTTCTTTTGGAGTGCATACAATGTTGTTGTGAGACTGTCGTTATAAGACCATTTCCTCCTTAGGTCACCCAGCTTAGGTTGAAGCATTCTTCCTTATTTCCTCAACTAGTCTTCCGTTGTAGTACTTAGGGAGAACCCTTGACTCTTGAAAAGCTATGAGCTTATTATGGACCTTTTGATGTCCTTCCTTGCCTATGATTATCCGTAGTTGCTTACCTCCATGCCCTTGTGCTTGTAGGGTTACTTCTGAACTGATATTTTGACAGTTTTTCCTAGTGGCTTTCTCTTTTATTTCAATAATACTCATATGGTACCTTTAACTACCCCGACTCCTATTTGAATATATCTCAAGTATTATAATGACATTACTGCGGGGCTGAATTCACTATATTGGGTTTTACTATGCTTATCCTGCACGATTTGCTGATTTGTCTGTGTTGTTTAACGTGAAAATGGTAATTTGATTATGGGACTCTAAAAATACGTGATCTATTTTTATGCCGGTTGTTAAGCAGTTGATGCTATATATGTGAGACTTAGAAACGAAATAAGAGTTAAAGATAAGGTGATGATCAAACCGATAGATTAATAATCGGGGCCTCGAGCTTGTCGATTCGGGGCCTCGAGGTCGATTTCGGGGCTCGATTGTGAGCTATCGAGGGTAATCGAAGTTGTCCCGCCCCAACCTCGGGAGGCGCGACCAGCGCTTAATCAAGTGAACCCGACTGAGCAAGCCTTTTTGACACCTTCTACCCAACTCACTATGATCAAGAAACCATGCTTTCATTTAAATTAGACAGTAGGAAAGATCGTACATGAAAAATTACTAGTTCATTTTATGTTACCATCCTCAAACCACAGTTATATTCCCAAAACATCATGCAGTTACAGTTTAGGGGAAACAAAAGTTTAGAGTTACAACATAGTCTAGTGACCCATCCAATACCCGAACATAACCCACACAAAGGTCTATAGAGTCTGTAAGGATACAAAAGACAGTTATGATAATGCCGGCAACAAGGCCCCGGCTATACCTCAAAAATGGAAATTTTATAACAAAAGGTGTAAAACATAACCCCTGAAGGAAAGGGGCTCACCAAGACTTCTGAGAGAAGGATACTCCGCTAGCTACGGTCGACACTGTCTGCTATAGAACCACCTACATTCATTCAAAAATATAGCGCCCCCGGCAAAAGGGACGTTAGTACCATAGGATAGTACTAGAATATATAACCAAACACCATCTTGTTAGAAAGAACAACCATACAAGAGTAAAGAAATCATGAGGACTACAAAGCTTTAACAATCACCACGTTATCAAATCAGAAGGTCCACATAGCTTTCACATAATTTCCGTAACTTTAGGTTGGGGCACTCCATATTGTTGCATCATCATTCACAATACCACCGCTTTCTTGCGCGGAGTCCGATCACGGCCCGACCGGCTAAGCTGCCTCATTTGAGACATATACCTCAATCACTATCTCATTCTCACTTTCCGGTCTCAATCATCAACATACTACCACCATGTGTGTAGCATGGAGTCCGATCACGGCTCGATCGGCTAGGCCGTCATAGCAAGACGTTACCCCTTTTTCCATTAATCATCTCATTTAATTTTTGGTTTTACATACATTAGTTCATCGGCACTTGGGGCCACAATTACAACATCGATACTTGGCACTAGGCCACATTCCATAACTCACGTTTCACATTATTCCCATTTTCAACATTAACCTTGCCATTTAAGATCATAGGCACATACAAGAGCAATTCAATATGTAAGCATAAAGAGGAATTCACCTTGTTTGGCATAACAATCACAATGTAACCTTGACTTGCAATTTAGGCATTTTAGCACATAGTTCATGTTCTTCACACATCCATAATTTTACAAAGAATAGCACATGAAACACATGGAGACGCACCTTCCACATATATTCTCACAACACCAATTCATTTGATATAACAAGTACTACATCAATCAAATTTCGGACTTACAACATTTGCCCGGACACCATGGAAGCTCAATTTCTAAGAAGAGGGGGTTTTGGCCATACATACCTCAATAGAGCTTTCCTTAAATCCTTACAATAATTCCGGAATTTCCTAGCAACCTCGATCTATTAGGATGAAGACCTAGTAATTTCACTTGACAATCTTCAAGGATTTGGGGCAAGAATTGAGTAGAAGCTTGGTGGGGATCACTCTCTCTCTCTCTAGAATCCTTGCTCTCACTCTAAATGCAGTAGAAAATAGCATAAAAGGGGTCTAATGGGGTATTTTTAATGAGATGGGGTCGAGTTTTAAAAGTTAGAAAATAGGAGCCCCGACACAATCTGTGATCGCTTATGCGATCGCATAATGGACATGCGGCCCGCAAAAGGGACATCAAAAATGGCCCCCAAAACCTTAACAAATTGCCCGGGTATGCGACAAGAATGTGGTCCACATACCTGTTCTGCGGTCACATAATACACCGCAGAACTGCCCCTCGCAAAATTCCAAGGAGATTATGCGATGACTATGCGGCCCGCATATTGATTATGCTATCGCATAATTGTCCGCATAGTTGGCTTCAAAACTAACCAGCACACTGTCTGACTATGCGGCGACTATGCGGTCCGCATAGCTATTATGCGACCGCATAATGGACCGCAGAAACGCACTTTTCTGGAAAAATATTATTACTTATCTTTTTAATGCACAGATCAATCCAAAAAGGTCCGAACAAAATTTCTAACACATATTCCTAACTTGGCACTACGAGATTTCGGGTTTTTGAGCAAAAATTTTCACGGGGCCTTACATCCTCCCCCACTTAAGATCATTCGTCCTCGAATGAGGATCAAGGTTCACTCATTTGCAATACTTAGGCAACTTCAGCCCTTTACATCATGAAACATATCAACAGCCCCAAATTTGGCTAACTCTCTAAATTTCCAAAAATTTTGCCAGAGTTTCCTTTGTATCTAGGCCTATCCACCTGTCAGAGAGCCCTAAAAACATATCCTAACAGCATGTACACAATCCATAGACATTACATAACTTATAAAGACACTAACCAGGGTCCCAGAGGCGACATTTAACCAAAATGGAACAGTTTCATATAGACTAAATCAAGGAATACGGAGTTCATAGACAACAAATTCATAGAAGCTATTACATGACTATACAAACAAATGTGGGTACTTCTTCTTCATTTCTTCCTCGGCTTCCCAAGTGGCTTCTTCAAACTGTTGCTTTCGCCACAACAGTTTCACGGAGGCAATTTCTTTATTTCTCAATTTCCGAAGATACCTGTCAAGAACGACAACTAGAATTTCTTCATATGAAAATTCTTCATTAACCTCAATAGTTTCAACTGGCACAATAGTGGACGGATCTCCCACTACCTTCTTCAACATAGACACATGGACGACTGGGTGTACCAATGACATCTCGGGGGGCAGCTCGAGCTTGAATGCCACCTGACCAATCCTCTGAATGATTCTGTACGGTCCGACATACCTCGGACTCAATTTTCCTTTCTTTCCAAACCGCATGATACCCTTCGTGGGGGAAACCTTCAAAAATACCCAATCATCTTCTTTGAACTCTAAACCTCTGCGACGAATGTCCGAATAAGACTTTTGGCGACTCTGAGCAATTTTCATCCTTTCCTTTAAATCTTGACTTTCTCCATAGCCTGATGCACAAGGTCCGACCCTATCAATTCAACTTCTCCAACTTCAAACCACCCATTGGGAGATCTACATCTCCTACCATACAATGCTTCAAACGGTTCCATCTGGATACTAGCATGGAAGCTGTTGTTATAAGCAAACTCTATGAGTGGCAAATGATCATCCCAGCTACCTTTGAAGTCAAGAGCGCAAGCACACAACATGTCCTCAAGCGTCTGAATAGTCCGCTCTGCTTGCCTGTCGGTCTAAGGATGAAAAGCTGTACTAAGATTTACCTGCATACCCAAACCTTGCTGAAATTTCTTCCAAAAGTTGGCCGTGAACTGAGCCCGTCGATCTAAAATGATTGAGACTGGAGTGCCATGTAACCTGACTATCTCCTTGATATACAACTGAGCATACTATTTTGCTGTGTCGGTAGATTTGACTGGCAAGAAGTGCACTGATTTCGGGAGTCGATCCACAATCACCCAAATTAAGTCGAACTTGAGCGGAGTGCGCGGTAATCCTTCCACAAAATCCATGTTGATCATTTCCCATTTCCACATCGGAATTTCTATGTTTTGAGCCAATCCACCGGGTCTTTGATGTTCGACCTTCACTTGCTGACAGTTCAGACATCTAGCTACAAAGTCTGCCACATCCCTTTTCATGTTGTTCCACCAATAAACTTCATTGAGATCATGATAAATTTTTGTAGAACCTGGGTGCACGGAATACCTAGAAGTGTGAGCTTCTGCCATGATCCTTTCTCGAAGACTGTCAATATCCAGAACGCATAGGCGACCTTGGTACCGTAGGGTACCATCTTCCGTGCCAAAAGAAAAAGTTGTGGTCTTGTGTTTATAAACCCCCTCCTTCAGCTGTACCAACAATGGATCGTTGAACTGCTTCTCTTTCACCTCCGCCACAAGCGATGATTCAACCCTAGTCTGCACAATTACTCCTCCTTCATTAGAGTCCACAAGGCGAACTCCAAAACTAGCCAACTGGTGAACCTCCCGGGCCAACGACCTTTGATATGCCTTCAAATGAGCCAAACTTCCCATAGATTTCCGGCTAAGAGCATCCACCACAACATTGGACTTTCCCTGGTGGTAGAGAATATCGATATCATAGTCCTTGAGTAACTCTAGCCATCTTCTCTGTTTCAGATTCAACTCCTTTTGCTTGAAAATATATTGAAGGCTCTTGTGGTCCGTAAATACATCCACATGGACCCCATACAAATAATGTCGCCAAATCTTTAGTGCAAACACCACTGCCGCAAGCTATAAGTCGTGGGTTGGGTAGTTCTTTTTATGATTCTTGAGTTCCCTAGAAGCGTAAGCTATAACCTTTCCGTGTTGCATTAACACACACCCAAGCCCGATCCTTGAAGCATCGCAATACACCACAAATCCCTCTGTACCCTCTGGCAGGATTAATACCGATGCTGTAGTCAGTCTTGATTTCAATTCCTGGAAGCTCCTTTCACAAGCATCAGACCAATGGAACTTAACCGCTTTTTGCGTCAATTTAGTCAATGGAGAGGCAAGAGTAGAAAATCCCTCCACAAATCTTCTGTAGTACCCGGCCAGACCCAAGAAACTACGGATCTCTATTAGGGTGGTAGGTCTAGGCCAATTTTTCACTGTTGCAACTTTTTGAGGATCAACCATAATTCCTTCCCTAGAGACGACATAACCCAAGAACGCGATGGATTCAAGCCAAAATTCACATTTCGAAAATTTCGCATACAATTGGTGGTGCTGAAGATTCTACAGAACTGCCCTAAGATGGTTAGCATGGTCCTCCCGACTTCAGGAATACACAAGAATATTGTCAACGAACACTATCATAAAGGAGTCCAGAAAAGGCTTGAAGACTTGATTCATAAGATCCATGAAAGTTGCCGGTGCATTTGTTAGCCGAAAAGACATCACTAGAAATTCAAAGTGTCCATACCGTGTCCTGAAAGCTGTTTTTGGAATATCCTTCTCCCTTATCTTCAATTGATGATACCCGGATCGCAAGTCATTTCTTGAGAAACACGTAGCACCTTGCAATTGATCAAACAAATCATCTATCCTTGGTAGAGGGTATTTATTTTTGATTGTGACTTTATTAAGTTATCGGTAATCAATACACATCCGTAGCGACCCATCTTTCTTCCTTACAAAGAAAACTGGTGCGCCCCACGGTGACACACTCGGCCGGATGAAACCCTTTTCTAACAAATCCTTCAATTGTTCCTTTAGTTCCTTCAATTCGGCTGGTGCCATTTTGTAAGGTGGAATTGATATAGGCTGTGTGCCTGGCATCACATCGATCCCAAAATCAATCTCCCTGTCTGGTGGGATTCCGGGGAGCTCATCTGGAAAGACATCCGGAAACTCATTCACAACTGGCACAGACTCAAGGCTAGGTGCCCCAGCATCGGTGTCCATAACCCCTTTTTCTCACTCGTTTGGTGGACTAAATGGTAGACACACCCCTTCTTGATCATCCTTGCGGCCTTATGGTAAGAAATAAACCGACCTTTTGGCACTACATTATCTCCCTTCCATTCCACAATGGGCTCATTAGGAAATTCAAGCCTCATAGTTCTAGTCCGACAATCAAGTTTGGCAAAACATGAATAAAGCCAATCCATTCCCATTATTACGTCAAAATCGACCATCCCCAATTTAATAAGATCGGCCATGGTATACCTACCACGTACCGTGTCAACACAATCCTTATAAACTCGAGCAGCCGTACTAGACTCGCCAACCGGAGTAGACACCGAGAATGGCTCATGAAGCTGATCCGGTTCTATCCCAAATTCCATGGCAACAAAAGGGGTAACACAGGACAAGGTGGAACCGGGGTTAATAAGTGCATACACATCATGGGATTGGACAGTCAGAATACCTGTAACAACATCTGGAGAAGCCTCTACAGACTGGAGACCACACATAGCATAGAACCGGCTGGGTCCTCCCAAACTCTGCGCACCACCCCTAGCTGCACCACGCCCCGCGTGTGCTAGAGTAAATCGAGATGGAGAGGGTGCTGAAGACGTAGCAGCTGCTGGACTGGATGACTGTGCTGTGCCCCTACCCACACCTTGGCGGGATGCTTGACAATGCCTCTAAATGTGGCCCCTCATCCCACATCCATAGCATATGGGTAACTCCATGTAACAAATCCCTGAGTGCATCTTCCCGCACCAGGGGCACGGGGACCTCTGCTACTGCTAGGATCTCTCTCCTGACTGACCCCACTGGTGGGATCCCCTGTTGCCCTGACTGGGCCTGAAACGACTCCACTGCTGCTGCTGGCTGGGTCCTGATGGCGGTGCACTCGCTAAAGAATGTGCAATAGACTGGGATGACCCTGATGGTCCTCCCTTGAACGCTGATCTTCCCCCACCTGGTGACTCCTCCATATTGCCCGTAGATCGGGCTTTTCTGTTACCCTCTCTCTCCATCCCGTTCTTCAGTTTACGGTACTCTGTGTCCTGAGCAAATGCCACCATCTTCCCATAATTCATGTCATAATTCAAGGCAGCTGTAGAAGCCTCATTAATCATCAAAGGATTAAGGCCGTGAACAAACCGTCACACCCTAGCCTCTATTGTGGGCAACATGTGAATAGCATATTTGGACAGGCGGGCAAACTCCATGTGATACTCCCACACACTTCTGCTACCTTGCTTCAGATTCTCAAACTCTACTGCATGGGCTGCCCTTGTCTCAGCAGGCAGGAAATGATCTACAAAGGCCTCGACAAACTCACTCCACCTCGTCGGAGGGCTCCCCTCCTCACGGGAATCTTCCCACAACTCAAACCATGAATAGGCCACCCCTTCCAAATGGTAGGCAGCCAACTCCACTCCCTCTGTCTCAGTTGCACGCATAACCCTGAGGGTCTTGTGCATCTCATCAATAAAATCTTGGGGGTCCTCTTTTGGATTTGCACCCGTAAACACTGCAGGGTCTAACTGAAGAAATCTGTTCACCCGGGAACTGGTGGAAACCCTTGCTGGCTAGATGAACTGGGTGTAACATTTGACCTCTAAGCCTGAGAGGCCACTACCTGAGTCAACATCTGAATAGCTCCCCTAAGAGCCCCATCAGAATTACCAAGACCAGAAGCTGGGGCTGGAGGCGGAACAGGAATATTAATGGGAGGGATAGTAGCACCCTCAGCAGATGTAAGAACTGGTGTAGGCGTCGGGGGAATGTCCTCACCCCTCAGATTCTCACCGCATCATCAATTACAGAGTCGACTACCACTCCTGGGGCAGCATTGACTCCATGTCCAGTCCTGGCTTTCTTCTTAGGTGCCATGTACTTAAAATTGAAGAGGAGGAATAGTTTCACATTTGCCGCACGATCCAGAATATCAAGGAAAGGTGTTATTCCTAAATGCCCAAGTAGCCTCCAACTTATAGATGTGGTCAACTACATACCGATAAGAAGGACTCTACTAGACACGGCTCCGAGACATCATAGGACACTTTAAAACCTTAGGCTCTGATACCAAGTTTGTCACGCCCCAACCTCGGGAGGCACGACCGGCCCTCAATCGAGTGAACCCGACTGAGCAAGCCTTTTTGACACCTTCTATCCAACTCACTATGATAAAGAAACCATGCTTTCATTTAAATTAGACAGTAGGAAAGATCGTACATGAAGCATTACTAGTTCATTTTATGTTACCATCCTCAAACCATAGTTATATTCCCAAAACATCATGCAGTTACAGTTTAGGGGAAACTAAAGTTTAGAGTTACAACATAGTCTAGTGACCCATCCAATACCCGAACATAACCCACATAAAGGTCTATAGAGTCTGTAAGGATACAAAAGACAGTTATGATAATGCTGGCAACAAGGCCCCGGCTATACCTCAAAAATGGAAATTTTATAACAAAAGGTGTAAAACATAACCCCTGAAGGAAAGGGGCTCACCAAGACTTCTGAGAGAAGGATACTCCGCTAGCTACGGTCGACACTGTCCGCTACAGAACCACCTACATTCATTCAAAAATGTAGCGCCCCCGGCAAAAGGGACGTTAGTACCATGGGATAGTACTAGAATATATAACCAAACACCATCTTGTTAGAAAGAACAACCATACAAGAGTAAAGAAATCATGAGGACTACAAACCTTCAACAATCACCACGTTATCAAATAAGAAGGTCCACATAGCTTTCACATAATTTCCGTAACTTTAGGTTGGGGCATCCCATTTTGTTGCATCATCATTCACAATACCACCTCTTTCTTGCGCAGAGTCCGATCACGGCCCGATCGGCTAAGCTGCTTCATTTGAGACATATACCTCAATCACTATCTCATTCTACTTTCCAATCTCAATCATCAGCACAATACCACCATGTGTGTAGCATGGCGTCCGATCACGGCCCGATCGGCTAGGCCGTCTTAGGAAAGACGTTACCCCTTTTTCCATTAATCATCTCATTTAATTTTTGGTTTTACATACATTAGTTCATCGGCACTTGGGGCCACAATTACCACATTGATACTTGGCACTAGGCCACATTCCATAACCCACGTTTCACATTAGTCCAATTTTCAACATTAACCTTGCCATTTAAGATCATAGGCACATACAAGAGCAATTCAAGATGTAAGCATAAAGATGAATTCACCTAGTTCGGCATAACAATCACAATGTAACCTTGACTTACAATTTAGGCATTTTAGCACATAGTTCATGTTCTCCGAACATCCATAATTTTACAAAGAATAGCTCATTATACATATGGAGACGCACCTTCCACATATACTCTCACAACACCAATTCATTTGATATTACATGTACTACATCAACTAAATTTCGGACTTACAACATTTGCACGGACACCATGAAAGCTCAATTTCTAAGAAGAGGGGGTTTTAGCCATACATACCTCAACGGAGCTTTCCTTAAATCCTTACAATAATTCTGGAATATCCTAGCAACCTCGATCTATTAGGATGAAGACCTAGTAATTTTACTTGATAATCTTCAAGGATTTGGGGCAAGAATTGAGTAGAAGCTTGGTGGGGATCACTCTCTCTCTCTCTAGAACCCTTGATCTCACTCTAAATGCAGTAGAAAATAGCATAAAAGGGGTCTAATGGGGTGTTTCTAATGGGATAGGGTCGGGTTTTAAAAGTTAAAAAATAGGAGCCCCGACACAATCTGCGATCGCTTATGCAATCGCATAATGGACATGCGGCCCGCAAAAGGGACTGCAAAAATGGCCCCCAAAACCTGAACAAACTGCCTGAGTATGAGACACGAATGCGGTCCGCATACCTGTTATGCGGTCGCATAATGCACCGCAGAACTGCCCCTCGCAAATTCCAAGGAGATTATGCGATGACTACGCGGCCCGCATATTGATTATGCGATCGCATAATTGGCCGCATAGTTGGCTTCAAAACTAACCAACACACTGTCTGACTATGCGGCGACTATGCGGTCCACATAGCTATTATGCTACCGCATAATGGACCGCAGAAACGTACTTTTCTGGAAAAACATTATTCCTTAAATTTTTAATGCAAAGATCAATCCGAAAAGGTCAGAAAAAAATTTCTAGCACATATTCCTAACTTGGCACTACGAGATTTTTGGTTTTTGAGCAAAACTTTTCATGGGGCCTTACAGAAGTATGACTAACAGTTATGATAGAATCAAATAAGGCTCTTTATGGCCAATGATAAGCAATAAATGATGAACAATAATGAAGATAACAAATGGGAACAATAATATCAAGAGAATATGTAAGAGAGTAGAGAGAATGTTGTTTTATATTTCTTGTGGAGCAGCTGAAGCAACAGATCCCTTACAAACTGACAAGGCCTCCCTTTATATAGGAAGGAAATCCCCACATAGTACAAAATACATTAATTACATATATGGGGATGGTACGGGTGAATGACGCCCTGATTTGGGTTCAGAGTAGCCCGCTAGACTATGTTAGCCCTAGACGCGTGCCTTGGGAACTCCCCATTCCCACCATAGCCTTGATCATTGCTACACTGAGGTCGAGCGTCGACATCCCTCGAGGGAGGGTACTCGAACGTGGCCTCGAGCCTTCGAGGTGATCTTCCGAAGTGCCTTAATGACGAGGAATTGGAACCTCTGATTTCACCGTATACAGATAGTCCCTGCATTTCTTAGAGGGAGCGATAAGAAACGATTTTGACGACCATCTTTCCGAATTTCCCTTGATAATATCATACTCAGGGTGTAAGCCTTTGTGATAACCGGAACGTCCCGTCAGTCCACTTTTCCAGAATTATTCACTGCACTATCGACCTTTATTCTTAGAACAATAATATCTTCGTCAGTCCATTTTTCAAAAATGCATTGATTGCTCCTACCGATATGTTTTTCAAGGACATCAATGGGGCCGCCGGTTACGTTGCAATCCCCTATAAAAGGGGACCTCCTGGAACCACTTCTTTATTCAAGTGTTCTCAAATTAGTCTTTCGCCCTTCTCTTCTCTTTATCCCTATCCATTATTATTTTCCATGTTTGAGCCCTGTGGTCTAACGGCCGTATGGCGGCATTTTCATCAGTCATGCCGCAGCCCTTTCCTAGGGCTTTCTCTTGCCGAGCGAGATTACACCGACTTGTTATGGTGAGACAGGGAGGGCGATCTCTTCCATCTTGGGAAGGTGTTTGGACTATACACCTCTGCTCATGAGGGCGTTCGGACATTACACCGCTGCTCACCCTCCTACCCAGGCCTGGTGTGGCACTTCACTCCCTTTGCTTTCCGTTGGGTGAAGTGGTACCTCTGGCCGGTAGCTTGCATGGCACAATGTCCCAAGAAGTGGACTCAGAGTAGCCATGCAAGCGAGGCCGATGCCCGCCAAGTCTTCTACCGGGCCGTGATCTTCTTGGCCTGGGTAAAGCCTTAGCTTATTGGCGGGCTATGGCGTTTTTTCATCCCTTTTTGCTCCTCCTACTTTCCTCTTCTTCATCTTCTACTTTGAAGATGCTACTTTGGGAGACCGAGATGGGACCGTTAACGAAGCGGTGCTTGAGTATCCTACCACCGAGGGTGCTTCCTGGAGAATAGGCTAGGCTTTGAGCTCTAGTCATATATGTACACCTTTTTGTTTCTTTGTTTCTGCGTAAGGACCCTCTGTGGGATTTTGTAACCATATGCAAGGACCCGTTGTGGGATTTTGTAATCAAGTGTTTATGAATACAAAGATGTTTCCCTTATTTTGTCTCTGATGTTTGCTATGTTACCTATTTCTTGCGCTTATGGAAACTCTGAATGCATGATCCCACCGTTCGGTGTTGATATCGAGCCTAGGTGGAAGTATATTTCTCTGACCTTTGATTGATTAATACGGCTCCCCATGGAACCCTTTGCCTTTCCTCGGACCAAGCCTAGATTGGACCGATAAACTCAGGTCGTCGGGACCCTTACTTCTGGTTGAAAGAAAGCACTATTTTGAGCCTTAAGACCGTGATTTATCATTTTAGACCTCGCGATAATCTTCGAGGGGAAATTTGCTTTGAGATCCAAGGATAGGGACTGCCTTCAAGCCTGAGCCACCCGAAAACCTGCTTTGAATTTAGCGTAGATAGCCCTAAGGCGTTGTTGGTAGACCACTAATGAGGTCTTACCCGAATTTAGATGGTACCCGTGGTCAAGCCCATATGGGTGGAGCTTAAATGCTTCTTTCCTTAGAGTCTAACTACTCTTTGCCGGAAGTCCTCGAAGTCGGGTACCACCTCGAAGCTTGTAATAGTGTCATCAGCTTCCTGGAGCTTGACTTCTTTTTGATGGAGGTCCTCAAGGTCAGGTACCACCTCGGGACTTGCGGCGATACCGTTGGCTCCTTAGCGCCTAACTTCTTCTTGATGGAGGTCCTCGAGGTCGGGAACCACCTCGGTACTGGTGATTAATTACGTTGGCTCCTTAGAGCCTAACTTCTTTTTGATGGAGGTCCTCGACGTCGGGTACCACCTCGGGACTGGCGATGATTACGTTGACCTTTTTGGCAGGCGGATCGTTGCCATTTTTTTCCATATATAGGGTCGCTTCCGTTCCTTCGGAGATCCCACCATTTTAGGTAGTTACCCTTTTTCTTCTATATTGAGCCTTCATCACTTCAGTACTAACGCGCTTGCATGAATTCCTGCTCCAGTTCTCTAGTTTTGCCACTGCCATGACTGCCACATCGGGGTCTGTCTGGCTGAGAGGGGGGAGTTCCACCTCTGGTATTCAGGACCAACGAGAGCATACTTTCGAGATTACTTCTTTGATAGGAGAAGAGCATCTTGGGTTAGTGAGAAAAGACTGCGGATAGGGGGGAGAAAGTAGTCTTACATATACTTTCCCCGGATGAGGGCATCACGGATCGTGCCGATGGATTCTTGAATTACACGTATCCTTTCACACTGGGCCCCCTTGATAGGATTGTGCTTGACTTCCGTTTAAAGTATCGAGTTACCTTGGCGCAGATCCATCCATCATTTTGGCGGATAACGTTGATGATGAGATTTTTTGCGGAGAAGGCGGGTCTTGAATTCACGCTCACTCATCTTATTAGGCTATATTGGCCCTTTCACCATCGAGGTCTGCTAACCTTACGATGGCGGTCGACCACGCCCTTCGTTGTCGACGATGAGGAAGAAGGAGATCCGGAGTGGATGAGACGACTCGTCCGAGTTTAGACCGCCGACGTTATCCCCGTGGAGTTTATGCCATTCCTGTAGGAATGGAATTATGCACGTAAGTGGTACATTCCGTGCCTTCTCAGTTTTGTTTATGATGAAAGCTGGTTTCGTAACCGTGCCTTCTTTTCATTTTCTGCAATGGTTTCATGGGCGCCGGGCGACGTTCCAGATCTGCCGGGTTGGATTTGGAAGTTGGCGACCCACTTGACTCGTGATGAGACTAAGTGGCGAGCTTTGTCCCGGGGCAGATGGGAAGCAAAACATCACGGTACGTGTTGTGCTATTTTCTCCTTTCACTTCCTTCACTTGGAGAGGCATTTTTCCTCTTCGCGTATTAATTTATAGGTATCGGAGAGCCTTCCGAAGCAAGGCCGCACCCCTTTGGAGAGGCGGAAGGGTTGCTAGCTTCCGGGCTAAAAAACGATAACAATAAGCGAGAGATGCCTTTGCATGGCGACGGTTTTCAATGAGAGGTAAACCAGGACCAGGGGCTCGGAGTGGCAGTGTCGATTGGGCCGACTGCGCCCGTGGTTTCTGATTTTTGAAAGGGGTTTCTCCTCCGCTGCCGTGCTCTTTATCCGCCGGAGGTACTTCGAGGGGTGCTCGAAACCCGAGACCATATGCCCCAAGCGGCCGTGCCTCGACTAGGGTCGACTTATTTAGAGCCAGGGAAGCCGGGCTAGCAGATGTGTGCTCGACCTTCGAGGAAGTCTAGCGACATCACTATGCGGTGAGTTTTGGCACAAGTTTTTCGAGTTTCGCGCCCTCCCTTTCTTATCGTGTTTTCTTTTGGCAGGCTTGTTATAAGCTTAAGTCCGAGCTGCTTCATCGGGAGGCCAGGCTTCGGAACGTTTTGGACGAGGAGCAATCTCTTAGGCGACTTTGCGAAAAAAAGGAAAACGAGCTGGCAAGTTTACAGTATGAGGCGAGTCGGAGCTTGAATTATGAGAGCTATTTGAAGGAGCAAGTAGTTTTTGTTCTAACCGAGCGTGTGTTCTTTTGTATAGCTCCTAAGTCTAGTGTTTTGTTTATTTCAGTTTCAGAAAAAGGCGGAGGACCTGGAGCGCCTTCAGAACGAAGTTGACCGAACCAAGCGCGAATATGATGAGTTGAAGGCTCAGGCGGGCACTCAGACTTTAGCGGAGGAGGGTGCTCTGGGCAAAGTCTCCGTCCTTTAGGCTCAACTTTGCTTAGCTTGTGAAAATGCTTTGGTTCAAACAGATGTGATTATGAAGCTCAAGTCCGAGCTTTCAAAGGTCACGATTGAGATTGTTAATACCCGGGCTGAAGCCATGATGAGTCGAACTAAGGCTGACCAGGAGATGACAATCTATTTGGAGGACGCTGCCGATGCTCAAGCTGAGCTGCGAAAGGCCTTCGATCGCGAAGGCAGGATCAAGGAATATGCTCGTTGCAAGTCACGAAGAAACACTCTCGAGGAGATCCGTGCTAGGGGTTTTGTCCTCCCGGAAGAGTTGGAGCGAGCGAGGGCGGACGAGCGTGATGCTCGGTTACTTCTGTCTGACATCGAAGGAAGCAAAGACGAGGCTGACATGCTGTAGCCCTCGGGGGAGGGGGGGAGGGGGAGAGGGGGAGGGGGGT